>NW_022639608.1:470217-475714 GCF_010583005.1 Odontomachus brunneus | reverse complement strand
GAGAGAGAGAGAGAGAGAGAGAGAGAGAGAGAGAGAGAGAGAGAGAGAGAGACAAAGAGACAAAGAGAGAAAGAGAGAGCGAGAGAAGGGAGAGAGAGAGGCGAGCAAGAGGAATGTTGCGGAGGGGTGAAGAGGACGGCGGGTTGTTATACGTGGCCTATTCAGAAATGCTCGTGCTCTCTGTTCAAAGACCCATTACGAAAATGACCATTAAAATAAATTACTCTCATCGTGGGGGCCGCTATATAGAGCGACAGGCTGCCTCTATAGTGCCAACTCGCCGACCGACTCTCGTTCGATAGCCGCGAATACGTGACGCGGAAGTAGTCGGCGGTACGAATCAATTTGCGTAAATAATAGTACGGCTCGCGCCTCGACCGCTAACAATGGGAAAATTTGCGCCGCGCCGGATACACGGGCGCTTCGGCCATTAAATCGCCCGCACGTACGTGCGGCGGGGCCTCGTAAAATTTTCGGATTTTGAGCGCGCGTCCTGAAACGTTCCGCAGTGTCAAGGAGTGATCGTATCGGGGAACCGTCAACGCTACGTGAAACACATTTCTGCTCATGACTCTTCGTCGCGCGCGTTTCGTCACTCACGCACGACAACTTCACGCGAGATTATCGAGACTCGCGGAAATTTCTCGCAAGGATAATAATTTTATTCGCGCGAATTCTTTCGCCTTTTTACTGCGAATTATTTATTATATATATATATATATATATATATATATATATATGTATCGAATTATTTATTATACATATATATGTATCGCAAAAATACTTTCCCAGAATTGTTTGTGCCCTTTTTCTTCTTTTTAATTACAATTATGCATAATATTTTAATTGATAAACGCGGAACGTAGTATACATGTATGCTATCTGTGGGCGTGTGTTTGTACATTTTGCATTTCTATAGATATACGCCGGAATTAAAACCAATGTTTGTACTAGCGGTGCGTTACCTTCATACAGACGGCATTTATGCCTGTTCCAGGTTCCACAAACAGTAAACCTTGTTTGTATCAGTATTACACTGATATTTTTAATTCCAGCCAGCTTGTACGGATCGGTCGACTTTCCTGTTTACAGGAACCAACAACAACATCTGTTATTTCATATTTATGCCTGTCGCAAACACATCTATGTTTAGCTTTCACGTGGCGTGCGTTTTACCGAAAAACAGTTACTTTTTTTTTCTTTTTTTTTTTTTACTAGCGACTGCATCACAGAAATATATTATATTTCTGCATCGACTTGCTCTCTTACGTAATATCGTGAGTCACGTTCTCTCGACTTTGCGAAATAACAGACGTTTCCCGTTTTATCGCGAAAAGCACGCTCGTTCCGTCCGCGAGAATTTTTCCATCCAATCGCGAGATCGAAATTTTGATCCCACTTTCGGCCTCAATATTCCATTCAATGTCTATTTTGACATTTTGAATCCTGCATCAGTCTCTTTTAATTCTGTTTAACCTACTAACTTTGACGAGACGTCCTCTTTAGAACCTACTTAAATGACGTTTTGTGCGTTTTTTGCCATTCAGAGACGCTAAACAGAACTTCAGCTTCCATATGTCTTAAACATACACTGATGCTTTAGAATATACAGATGTCAGAAAATTCAGGTCGAAAGTAGGGCTGAAATGTCGACTCAAGATGCTGCATTTTAACAAAGAGTATATTAATAACAAGTTTTTTATCAACTTTCATATGATGGCCGCAGTTCTATAAACTTTGCCGAAGGCGATTTTGGGGTTTGGGGAATAGCGGAATAATTCATTTACAACGAACACTATAACCCTATTTTAGCGTGCTGATATTAACTTACCGATCGATCACGCGATACAAAACACTGGACAATTTCCATCGTATCTATCATATCTCGATATCGCATCGCACTTTTTCCCGAGTAATACCGACTATATCATTATTATCACGCTTCTCTCTCTTTCTCTATCCACCTCTCTTTTCGATATTCCTTATAATATCCGACAGCGTATCAGAAACGGCACGTACGCGTCCGTGTGAGAAACATGCGCGGCGGTAATTGAATCTCTCCGTTCCATTAAAATAATATCTCAAACAGTGCCTGTGGAGTTCGCATTGTCTTTTTTTCCCCCTCTCTCACCCCTCTCTCACCCCTCTCCTGAGCGAGTGTGTGTATGTGTGTGTGTGTGTGTGTGTGCTCGCTTGTGCACGTGTGTGTGTACGTGCGTGCGTGTTTTTTCTATCGGAATTCCAAGCGGGAGGAAAGATCTATTTCATTCGCATTCGTCGGAAATTTTCCGTCCTTTGTTTCACCGTGGCGTGTCAGATAGCGCCTTCCCTCGCGAAAGTCAAGCGCGCGTTTGATGGCGGATAAAATGCCGGTACATCAAAATCCTTTTTCGGCGCGATTCAGCAAATATTGACGCTCGCGAATTGAAATTTGCATCGACAGCGAAATTGGCAAAATATTTCCGCTCGTAAAATAGCGTTTGGCGGCGGCAACGATGGCGGCGGTGGCGGCGGCGGCGGCGGCGGTGGTAGTAGTAGTGGAGATGGTGGTGGTGATGGTGGTCGTGCAGAAACGAGACGAGAGTCAAGAGGGACGCAAGAGAACGAAAAGAGAACGACGAGGGCCTTCCCTCGGGATACCGACTGGACCAGGGAAAACTGTAGCCTTAAATTTAATATGACGCGTGCTGCGATCGATTCGCGCCTTCCGGCCACTCGTACCGCCAATCGAATTCTACGGCAAATATTATGCGCCTTGTCCTTGCTCCACGGGACGCAACACACGCGAGCCTGTCGCTTTTCACGATTTTATTTAGCGAAACTAAACTGTGTCCTATTCTGTCTCCTTTCTCTGCCTTTCTCTCCCTTGTTTTATTATCTTCTATATACATGTTTTACGGGCGCAGAACGAACAATCCTTAAATATGACCCTTACAATCCTAAAATATGAAATATCAGGATATAGGAAATATCAGGACCGACTGTCTCGTAAAATTGAGGCGGCGCGCTCTCGCAAAGAACGAGAGGCTATTAATAATTAACACATCGAGCTAAGAGACCGGCTACGATTTCTTTTTCGCACAACTATCGATCCTCCTCTCTCGCTAACGACGAAAATCGATCTTCGGCTTTTTCAGGGCCCGGTCGGGGAGGTGGGCGTGAGGCTGCCTTTACAGTCATTACATGGATACGGATCTGTGTTCATGTACTCGGCGTCGACGAGCCCCGGGGGTGGAAGTGGCCAAGGTGGCGGAGGCGGAGGTGAGGTCACCCTCCGCCTCCGCGAACCCGAGGACATTCCTGAAGATGTCCTCGCGCGCCTCGAGGACACCGCCACCCTCTCCATCTCTTTTCAAAGCGATGCAGTGCTGAGGCTAGGGGCGGCTGGCACAGGTGAGTTCTCTCTTCTCTCGCCGCTTCGCTTCTTCGCGTTGCTTGCTGATCAAACACGAAACGCGGCGGCGACAGCAGCGACAGTATGTTTGTTATGATATCGCGCGGACAGGTGGTTAGACACGAGAGCTCTATTCCGCAATCGATTCTAAGTAATTCTAAGAAAACAACGAGACGCGCCGGAGTCGCGTGGTGCTCTAGTTGAAATTTTAGTTCTACTTTTGACCTGAGCCTTTCAACGTCTGTGTATTCTGAAGAATCAGTATATATTTAGTACACATGGAAAATGAAATCCCACTTTGCACCTTTGAATGGCAGAAAACATACGATAATGCCACTTGTAGATTCTAAAGAGATCCTCTCAGCAAAGCTGAGATAAGTAGAATTAAAAGAGGTTGATATAGTCTTCAGAGTATCAGTGCAGGCGTTCAGTGGAATATGAGGTCAAAAATAGGATTCAAGTTGGGTGAATTGAGATTTTTATAAAACACGCCAGCATATAAAAGTACGCAACGCGCACGCCTCTAACGTTTGCGTTTTGCCAGCGGATAAGTGGCCGCGAAATATGGAGATAATGTGTAAGCGGTCGGCTTCTCATCGAAATTTATTCCCAAGCTTTCTCGAGTCAAGATCGAGTTTTATTTATTCGTTTCCTTCCACCGTGATTTGTTGCACGATGTAGGTAAAAAGGCTCGCCGCCCCGACTACTAGTTCGCGGCGTGGCTGCTAATAAATAATTGGCTTTGTACAGCGCATAAATTTCCTCTGGCTACCCCCGGATTTATTATAACGCGGGCCGCGCTACTCCTCTCCCTTTCTCTTCCTCTCTTTCTCTCTCTCTCTCTTCCTCGTATTTTTGGGATCGCGTTTAATACCCACGTTTTCGAAGAGCCGAGTCGCGTGGTCCGACTAGATTAGCCGCGGTACCCGGAACCCGTGTGTGCTCTAATGCAGAATTATTTCGACGGATCAGAGTAATCCTCACTTTATGCGATCGCACCCGAGACTTTTTCCCCGACACACGGAACGATCCATTCGCGTCGCCGATAATCGTCCTTAACCGCGAGATCGATGAAGTTCATTCCGACGCGATCGAAACGTCGGTTCTGCAAGTAATTGATGAGACGCCGCAGTCGAGTTGAAATTTCACAGTTCTATCATTAATCCTGCAAATACCGTCGATACTTGAGAGATCAATGAAAAATCTCGAGACGTAACATGCGCAGATACAGGCTATTGTGATCTCTGTATGATCTTGTAAACACTTGTAACATTTTATGTTAATCAACCAGGTCGTTTTTTGAGAACTTTTTGATTTTTATTTGTTATTTGTAATCCCGAAACTTTATATACTTAATTGCTTCTTTAATGATAATAAATGCATTTATCTATCAATTTGACCCCAGAATTAAATAAATCTACTTAATATCTTGGTGATTGAAAATACTTTTTCATAGTTTATCTAATCATTTCACATATCGTGTTATAATATAAAAAATCATTTTGCGTTACATAATGATATTTAAGCATTTAATACATAAATAATTCCCAATAGCGTTCATGCACATTGCTCTTTTCTTACTACTAGCAATCGAGGGTCTTTCAAGACACGCGGCGTCAAACGGTTATTGCTACCTTTTCTGAGCGGCAGGTGACTATTCAGATCGAATCGTTCTTCGAGCGCGGAAAGCGGCCGAATCGCTTACACCGACGCTTAAACTCGCAACCTTTCCTCCCTCTCCGTCGTGTTTTCCGAAGCACGAAACTTTTAGACTTTCCGTATAGTTGCCATTTTCCATTCAGCTGGAACATTCATGTGCCCTCTACCTTCGCTAAGTAATTCTGCTTCGTCGGGTCTCTCTTTACGAGCGGTCGCGGATATGGAGAACTTCGGCCGGAAAATTTCCACGGAAGGCACGCGGATCCCCGTGTTCGAGAGGATATCGAGAGTCGCAGCCGGAATCCTGCCCCGCCAATCAAGGATTATATTTCGGATCGCGGAGAGATAGCTAGATAGATAGATAGATAGATAGATAGATAGATAGATAGATAGATAGATAGATAGATAGAGAGAGAGAGAGAGAGAGAGAGAGAGAGAGAGAGA
>NW_022639608.1:465157-469992 GCF_010583005.1 Odontomachus brunneus | reverse complement strand
GAGAGAGAGAGAGAGAGAGAGAGAGAGAGAGAGAGAGAGAGAGAGAGACGTGGCGCGCGGGACAGATACTTTGTAGAAAATTCCGACGCACCTATCTTTATACACAAAGTACACAAAGAACTATTTTTCTCTCAGCTCGATTCCTTTGACGAATCTCGGAGTCGATCGGGAAAGTTTATTCTGTGCTTTTGCCTTTCCCCGTGAGAAAGATGTTCGCTTTTGCTACGATGTTACGGTTTTTTGTTCGAAATTCTATGAAATTTGACAATTTTCGATCGGTCTTCCGGACTCGAAACTCAATGGAAAATGGCAATTTCCCTCGGAGGAGGCATTCGACCTCGTCGTATTGTCAGAAAATGCGTGCGCGTTACGGAAGATATCACGATAAAATCCAATATCTTCGAGCTGCCGTTTTAATCGTGCTTATTCACTCGCTTCTTCCGTATCTGCTCGCGCAATGTTGCTTTACTGATCTTTGCTCTTTTCAGAAAACACGCCGTGGCATCAGCCGAGATCAGTTAACGCGGTCGTGCTGAAACCGTTTCACCACGTTTACCATATCGATCTTCGAACTTTCAAAAAGAAAAAGAGAGAGAATGAGTGAGGGGAACGTTAACCGCGTCTCACCCCCGTCGTCGATGTGAGACGTATACGACGAGAGCTCGTGATACGAAATACGACGGTATATTGAGAAAGGGTCGAAAGTTCCTTTTTTTTCTTTTCACCCCAGAACGGGCCACGTCGCGAGAAGGATTCGCCTTCGCGGAAAGGCGATCCAGGGACGATCGGGAACGTTAACTTCCGGACGATTTGTCAGAACCGAACCACCGGGCGCGGCTCTCGCCCACACGTCGCCATAAATCCCGGATTTTCATAAGTTTTTCTCCCCCGTCCCTCGATCTTCTAGCGTAGCCTTTGCCCCCTCTTTCTGCCTCTCCTACCCTGCTTCTTCGGCCAGCGTACCCTCTGCGCCTCCTTTGCCACAGCGTTCGTATCGCATCCCTTAAGCGCCTCCGCCAGAATCGATCCGAGATATATCCTTCGCTCGCCTTTCTCCTTTCGTTCTTGCTAATGCCGCGGAATCGCTCGGTTCTCGGGAAAGAAAGACGGTGGGGAGAGATTTATCGAAGTTGCGGCTTGTTACGGGGGCTTTAGACTTCCGGCAGAAGGAGGACGGTGCTCTCGGTGTGCGGCTCGAGCCGGAGAGCCGCACACCGAGTCGTAGCCGGGGCGGCCGGGAGAGAAGAAGAGAGGTGCTAGCGATTGATTAAGAGGGTCGTTTGTGCCAAGGAAATGCTACTTGAAACGCCGAGCTATCCGAGCCCATTCTCGGGCACGCCCGTTCCGCGCCTTGACTCCTTCTTCTTGCGGCACCTATCCTCGCTCGCTCGCTCTAGCTCTCGCTCTCCTCTCCCGGGATGTTACGGCGAATCACTTCTAGACGATAAAAGCGACGGCGGGGCTGCGCGGCGGAATTGGAGTAGCCTGACTCGCATTATTACCGAAATCAGGAAACTTTCCAGGGAGGTTTAATCCGCGATAAAGAAAAAGAAATCGCGGCTTGGGAGAGGAGAGAGAAGGGGAGAGAAAGAGAGAAAAAAGGGAGAGAGATAGATAGTTTATTCAATCCTGAGAGGGAGGAGAGAATTGGAATCCCGCGTTAGGCGTGCGTAACAGGACGTGAATGATTTTATAATTTAAGGTATAAAAGTACCGACTCCCAGACACGCGTACCTAATCCTGGACATTCTTATTGTTGTGGTCTTTAAATACGAATATTTAATTTTTTAACATAGAAAAAAAATATATATATATATTTCACGTTGAAAGTTTAAATATTCGTACTTTAAGACCAAAACAATAAGGATTATAAGGATGTCCAGGACTAAGCATTGACACTTTTCCTTTTGACACGCAGCGGTAAATTACGTGTTTCAAAACTTTAAAAAATGGAGTGTATATATTTTTCACAGAAGCACTCGATTTGTTTTTATTTGAAGATGAAAGTACGATTTGCGCGTCTCGTGATCGAGTAAACATCTTTTCGATTGCAATCTAATTGTTTTGGAACAATGAGCTGACTGCGCGGTCAGCTTTGTGGATTCCGTTCTTGAGTGCCGGATAAGACAAGATTTGACAAATAGCTACAATACCCTCGTAGATCAATGCGGGTCAAAGGGCCGAAACCATTCGGTATCGATTATCGACGGCCTTAGTCAAAGTACCGTGCGGTACTTAAGCGCGACAGTATGACGCTGTAATAGGGTTTCCACAGTGGTACGACAGTATCAATAATCAGACGCATTGAAATTAATCCGAGCCGTTTGCCAACGATAATCGTAATAGGGAAGCAAACCGTTAATCATTTGGGAGAAGACCAACATGATGCATCTCCACGTTGAGAGACATCGGAATCTAGCGGTACGTATGTGTTGTGCGCCAATGCTTTCACCGGTTTTGTATATGAATATTTTTCATATTATCATCGCGCGAAATATCAAATTTTTCAACAAATGCACAATTTCAGCCTTTCTCTCGTGAATGTCACGTTTACGCTATTATTTGTTGAGATACATACATACGGCTGATGGGAACTGTTAAGAAACCAGAAAGGATGATCGCCCTGAGCTGCGTTCAAAAGATGGATGTAGGCAAAATTGAATTTCTTAGGTATATGTAATGTCCCCATGAAAACAGCGCTACAAAATTTATTTGTTCGCGAGTATAAGGAACGTGTGTGCAAGTGAAAATACCGCAAGATCTTATTTCCGAAGAGAACTTTCCAAGTTGCTGCACCTTATTTTCGTCTTTTGTGTACGATAGTTGCGAACTACCGATTATATATCTGCCGAAGGCGCAAAGATGCATTTCGATAAGAGTGAAAGATTTCTAACATTATTAGTATGCACGCGTGATATATAGTGCTTGATATTAGGTGGTAAACTTAGTTCCTGCGGTTTTTTTGTTTAAGAAACTCATTTATTTCGACATCAAAAGCAAAAAATACATTAATCGAAGTATTTTCCCTCGCTAGCTATACATTTTTCCCATCTTTCGGGCAACACGTAGATTCCGCGACGATAGAACGTCTTTTGATGCAATCCATTCGTCGATTCGCGCATCCTCGTAATTTCTGAAGTGTGTATCCACCAAGCCGTGCTGCATCGACCGGAACAAGTAATAGTCCGAAGGAGCTAAGTCTGGTGAATACGCTGGGTGCGGGAGAACTTCCCACTCGAGCTGCATCAGTGTTTCTTTGACGGCTTTGGCAACGTGTGGTCGAGCGTTGTCGTGCAAAAGCATGACTTTACGTCGATTGCTGGCTACTGCTGGCCTTTTTTCCAACAATGCTTCATTCAGACGGTTTAATTGTGATTGATATCGATCCCCCGTGATACTTTCGTTCGGTCTGAGTAGCTCATAATAAACGACGCCGTGCATATCCCACCAAATGCAAAGCATTGCTTTGTGGCCATGAATATTTCTCTTTGGTGTGGATGTCGATGGTTGGCCAGGGTCTACCCATGATTTTCTTCGTTTAGGATTATCGAAGTATATCCATTTTTCATCGCCAGTCACTATGCGCCACAAAAAACTCTTCTTTTTCTGCCTGGCGAGCAGAGAAATAGAGATGTTTAAGCGATTCGCAATGGCATTTGCGGTTAATTCGTGTGGTACCCATTTTCCCTCCTTTTGAATTTTTCCCATTGCATGTAGACGTTTGGAAACAGCCATCGGAGTAACATTTAATGCTGCAGACAATTCTTGGAGCGTTTGAGTAGAGTTTTCGTCCAATAATGCCTGCAAATCGGTGTCTTCAAACTTTTTCGGTTGGCCTGAGCGTTCTTTATCATTGACATCAAAATCACCACTCTTAAATCACTGAAACCATACTTGGCATGTTCTTTCCGATGGAGCATAATTGCTTCGAAAAGCAATTTATGAGCTGCGAGCTGCAGCTGCAGTTTTTTTCAAGTCAAAGTAATGAAGCAGCACATGTCGAAAAAACAACTTATCACGTTCCATATTTAATCAAAAGAAAAAATAGCACTGCTCGCTTAAATGAATCTCTTCGCACTGAATTTTATTGACAAATGTCTAACCTCTAAAATGCAGCCAGTTTCAAATGTCAAAATAAATTACACCTACAACTAACGTCATCTAACTGTGAGCCGCAGGAACTAAGTTTACCACCTAATACATCTCCTCGTTTGGCGGTATTTATTCACGGACATTCAGGTGGATACCTAGTCTACACGCGTAATCGCGTCCAAACAAGAAATGCTCGACGACATATCTCAAGGACTCACGGAACGGCGCGGAATCGCGTGGGACCGTGCGACACCGCGTGCGCAAGTACGCGGATAAGAACGCTGAAACGCGTGTAATACCGCGGTGCGGTAATACCGTAAACCGGAAAAGAATGAAACTAGGCGCAATAAAGGAGCCGGGAATACTCGGCGAGCGCGCGGGGGGACAATAAGTCTGAAATATGCCAGCGTTTTATTCCCGCTGTACGAATACTCGCGCGAGGAAAGGCGACCGGCTTGCGGGGTCGGCAGGGAGCGCGTCCCCGAGAACGGAGGGAGAAAGAAAGAGAGGGACGGGGCGGATTTTGCATTGGGAAAAAATGTCTGCGGTATACACGGCTTATACACGGTGTACACGGCAATGCGCGGGAGTATGCACGCGAACAATTTCGCGGTGGCGAGCGCCACATAGATAGAGATGAGAGAAAGAGACCGGTGACAGGAAAGAACGCAGGGGCGAGAGAGAGAGAGAGAGAGAGAGAGAGAGAGAGAGAGAGAGAGAGAGAGAGAGAGAGAGAGAGAGAG
>NW_022639608.1:463245-464992 GCF_010583005.1 Odontomachus brunneus | reverse complement strand
GAGAGAGAGAGAGAGAGAGAGAGAGAGAGAGAGAGAGAGAGAGAGAAAGAGAGGAAGAGAGAGATAGAGAACGAGAGGGAGGGCGAGTGAGAAAAATGGGGAAAGGTATGTACGCGCGGAACTCGGAGCGGAAAACTTCACGGCGAGAGAGCAATTCTCGTTATAACTTCGGGGCCCCGCGGAAACTTAAACTGCTGCGAGCCGAACATGCAGAACTTTCGGCCGTTTTCCTACCCGGGACAATCGGACGTCCGCCCTTTCCCTACGCCTTCCGTTCTTCCGACGCGCACGGTCGTTGGGTCGTCGTCGTCGTCGTTGTCGTCCTTCTTTCACGAGGAAATGTTCCTTTTAATATTGTCCGGGGAATGCCTCAGGTAAGTCCCATCCCGGTGCAAGTGCCCGCGACTTTCGGCATAAAATGCGTGCGCGGCGCGCCTGCAATTCGAACTTTGCCCCATAAATCGCGAGGCTCGAGAGCGCGCGAGAGGGATGTAAATCAGAAATCGGGTGGCCGGCGACAATTTGCTCTTTGGAGCCGTCTTATTGGAATTTTTACGCGGGTAACGTGAAAGACGGCCGACCTGTAAAAATCACGGGATTATTCAAGGGATGGTTCGTGACACACTCGGTCTCCCCAATCGCCCACCCGTCCGCCTTATCCGCACACGTACGCACTGGCGTGTGCGGGAACTATTTCCGAAAAAGGTAGCAATATGTGCCAGGCGAGTCTTAATCAGCAGGGTGCGCAGCATCCCTCGCGCTTCGTTAAATCCATACAGATTTCGCGCGGAAACGCTGATTCGGCTTTAAGCCCTCGGCGGTTCGAATTTTCTACGCTCGTAAAATGATCCGTCGACGTCACGGCGCCTGAAATTTTCGCGCTTATTTCGCATTGATCCTCCTCCCTTTTCCTTCGTTTCTTCCTTTCTTTCCTCCCTCACTTACTCGAAAAACGACGTGTAAGTCCGAAACTCACTTCGATATCACGTTCTGCCTCAACAACCTGCGATCTACGTCCGCGGAGAATTCGTTTAGCAGCCACGTTGGCCGCGCGCGCGCGCGCGCGGTTCATTCCTCACGAAATTGCGTCACGTGTCCCGTAGAGTGTTATTGACCTAAAAGGCCGATTCTTCCTTTTATCGCGACTGACCGAGCAAATCGTGTAGACGATATCCACGACCGACACTCGTTCAATCTCGACTCGACGAGTGTCCTTGCAAACTCGACAATCCTGCCGTCGTTGGAATTCCCGGCGCATAATTGCACGCGCAATTTTCCCGCGGCGATGTCTTATTACGAGTACCGCAACAAACGCTCGTTTTCTGCGCGAACGTGCAGGAACTTTACGGCGCAGAAATTAATATTCTTGTACACTTCTCACTAATTTCTATTACACATATTCATTTCATACGGGAGCAACAATATTCTTGTTCCATCTGTTTCTTCCTTTCACATTTTTGACTAGCAAACGTCACGAGCTAACTGTCGAACATGGCCAAACGGCCGTCAAAGGAATGATAATAGTTCCAATTAAATTTTCCTTTTGGCGAACGGACCGACTTAGAATTAGAGTAACTTAGAATTAGAGCGGATAATTCGGTTGGAATGATTCACGATGCGCCATGAATATTTATTGATAAATGATCTCGTGCGCGCGTTCATACACCGCGCGCATCTATATTGATATCGCGTCGTGACACGAGAAAGAGAAAGAGAGAGGGGGAGAGAGAGAGAGAGAGAGAGAGAG
>NW_022639608.1:458793-463167 GCF_010583005.1 Odontomachus brunneus | reverse complement strand
GAGAGAGAGAGAGAGAGAGAGAGAGAGAGAGAGAGAGAGAGAGAGAGAGAGAAGCGCCGCGCTCGCGGATGACAGCTGGGCCTTTTAGGGTGGAATGCGGTGCATAGTAAAATTGTTGTGATATCCGGCTATACGTGACGCTGATCCCCGGCCGCGGCCGCGGACGAAACTACGTAAATTATGAACGCTGTTTGACTCCATGCCAGCTACACCCCATAACCGGCAACTGCCACGACCCCGAGAGTTTGCACGTGCTCGGTGTACGCACAGGCACGCACACGCGCGCACACGTGGAGCGACGGAGCGAGCACGTGCGCGGAACTGTAACCAGGCGGAATAAATTTTCGCGGTGTCATACACGCCGCTATGAACACGGCCGGCTAGGGAGCGACATTTTTCCTGGGAGACCGACGACGACGGTTACGCGGACTTGAATTCTTATCGGGGGTGCAGTCGTGAAAGCGCGCGAGCGCGATCTCCGCGAGTTTCCCGTGGAAGCGATATAAACTCGACGCGATATTAGACTCGTGCAGAATTCGCTTCGGATGCTTTTTCCCTTCCGTGGTGATATTAGCTTCGCGGATATTAACTATCGAGCGACGAGCGCGCAAAGACAGTCGCGCGCGTGTTCCGCGTCAGAGCTTGCGCGCCGCGGCTTTCCAGCGACCCCAACTCTTCGTGTATTTTTCCTCACGGCACGAAGTCGAAATACGGAAGCGCCGCGTTGGTCGAGAGATAACAAGGCCGATACGACGAGTTAGGTAAACCAAATGTTTATCCGCGATACGGCTACGTCCGCCGTTGAACGAACGAACGGACGGACGAACGAACGAACGAACGAACGAACGAATCGATCTTGCCCACATCGTGGACGGGCGCGCCGCGTTGAAAATAATAAAAGGACCGACGGAGCTTGCAATTTATACCGCAGTGTGCACGTCTCGCGGAGCATCCTGGTCGATTCGCAAGCGATGTGTTGCCGTGCGAGAGATAAAGGCGCCAGGAGACGAGCGAGCGAGCCAGCCCACCCGTATATTCAGAGCGCGCTTTTAGCGCCGATCACGCGCGCGGTCACTAACTAAAAGGGATCAAAGGGCGGAGAGCACGCTCTCTTCGCCGCCCCGACGTGTCAGACGCGTGTTTTTGCCGCCGCGATTACTTTTTACAACGGCGCTTTTCATCGAGCCTCGATATGGCCACGCGAATCGCGCGCGCGCATACACACGTCCGATTTCGCGACGTGACCCGCGGAAAACCGCTGGAACCATCGAGGTTTCGTGCAACCTCGCGTTGCCAGTTGCTGTCATCGTGCTTCCTATCCGAAAAAGCGCTTCGCGAGGGTTTTCACGTCGCAAAGTTCACTGCAACTTCGTTTACCCGCAAAGTGTAATTACTATTGCTCGCGCGCGTTGCAGGATACCGATATCGCCGCGCGGAGCTCCCTCAAGAAAATGTAACGAACGTGCTCTCACGCGCGTCGTTCTCTCACAAATGTACAGCGCTTTTATCCACCGACACAATAATATTGGTTCTTCTAATTTCAAGGCATAACACACATTGTGTCTCTTTCTCTCTCCTTCCTCTTCACGTGCAGGAAGTCGTTATCGGTATTTTTTCACACAGGCTCTTGTAGCCGCAGAGGAGCGCGCACGCCCTCGTGTGAGCTGTGTATCTCCCGCATATATTTAGTTAATATTTTAATATGCAAATGCGACGGGGTATCATTGACTGCTGCACTCACCTCCTGCGAGGCGGGTCATCGCAGCTCGTGCTGGGCCAACGCCGCGGCGGATTATCGCGTTTCCTCGTTATTAGAAGAAAGCGCGAGGATGTCCTGACGAAGGGAGAAGCGACGTAGGGGTGGAGATTCGGATACGCGATGAACGCGGAGGACAGGCCACGTGCACGGCCATAACGCAGCGGCAAATTAGTTTGCAAAATTTCGCTCAGGATTACGTCGTAAATTAAAGTTTGTACACGCGAGTGAACCCCGCGCCTTCCCCTCGACCCTTTGCTGTCTTCCCTTTCTCGCCACTCCGTCCCTCTGCGCGACTCACTCTGCAAGCGAATTCTTCCCTCTTTCGAGTTTCGGCGGAACGGACGTGTGCGCGCGCGCATCGCCACGAGATTAATCCGAAAATAACGAGCTGCGAGCAAAAAAGATCCCACCCTATGTATCTCCACGTGGTCCCTCGTCAACCGGAACGTCCGTCATTCGTTCAAAGGCGCATCGACGTGTACGGCGCGCGACAGCGACGCGGCGCATGTATGCGCTCGTAATTATGCGCGAACTCGCTCGTATGTAGCGCCACACCCGCTCGCCGCATCCACGCGTAATTTTAATCGCATTACTTTCGCGCCCGTGTCCATTTCGCTCCAGTTATTCATATTGTTATTTCACGTTTATCATACTCTACTTGGCCGCGATTACCGCTCGGTGCTTCCTCGGAACAATGCGATACGTTTCCGGGGACGCTCGTCACGATTCAACGGATTCGATTCGAGGCAGTCGGCGTTAAAAGTGGTCGATTGGACGCTCGTGATCGTATGCGGCAATGAAAGCCAGGGAGATAAGGTGAGAGTAAAATTCACGATTCGAGAATGTCGCGTACGAAGAGGTTCTCCATTAAAACAAAACGGATTCGTACACAGAGAAAACACTTTGGTTGAACGTGAACTAACTAGAATCCTTTTGGTTGTGAAGCAAACATAATTTCTGATTTTCATGAACCAAATTCGGTTTTAAAAAATAAAAATTTCGTCTCCAATAAAAAATGAACGAACTAAATATCTTTGAAGAAAACAGGATTTCTGGTTCTCTTACGAATCAAATTCGGTTCGTAAGAAACGGGAATTCTGCTTCTTTCGATCAAAAATGAACGAGACAAACGCCTGTCAGATGAAGAAAACAGAATTTCTAAAAGCGAATTTGATTCACAGGAATCAGAAGTTCCCTTCAACCAAAAGACGTTTGATTCATTGTCACGTTAATTCAACCAATCTTTCTTCTCCGTAAGGGAGAATGACTTGCAAGCTCTATCTTGATTGTTCCTTCTACAAGAGAAATATTCGCGTTTCAAGTCGCGACGAGATCCGCACGCTAAAAGTACTTCATCGGTCGACTTGCACTGAAAAAAAATATTTTGTTGTCGAGACGAAAATTTGATATAATCAATCAAATGTTTGGTAATTACGGCCGAATAGCTGTAGGCAATGCTCCTCAATTTTTTCGTATTCGGTTTCGTAATTAATAATTTTTGTTATAAAACTAAAGATAATCACGAGTAGATTACAAATATGTAAGTTTCAAAGCGTACTCTTTTATCGTACTCAAGAAAACGGGCTTCAAAAGTTTTAAATCTGATAGATGGTTTTTATAGTGATGCCATCTGTCGGACTTTTGCTTTTTTTCTTTGAACGGTAAGAAGGTACACCTTGAAACTTATATATTTGTAATCTGCTCGTGATTATCTTTGATTTTATAACAAAATTAATTGGGAAATTGAAACGAAGAAATCGGGGAGCATCTTGGCCGCATTTTTTAATTGCCGCTGTGCTTGATTTCTTAATAATACATGTACTTGACACGAGTAGAAAACATATAATGCCGACCAAAAATAATTTTTTTCAATGTGGTGATATTCGCGCGATCTTCTCCAATGGATTCTGATCCGCGAGACTTGCCTACCAGCCTGTTACAGGTTGTCGGTATTTAGCGCGGCAGCATCGCAGGGTCAATATTGATACGAGCCGTACGGTGAAACTGGAGACTCCTATCCGTTTGTGCGCTCTGGATATTGAATTCCGTCGTCCCGATCGAATCCCTCGGATCGTGGTTGCTTGCGACGACCCGGTTACGACGACTACGACGACGACGAGGACGACGACAACGATCGGCAATTCGAATCGGCGGTTTATCGCCGTTGGAGCGGTCGTTAAGTTTGCACTCCGGGGGGAATGGCGATCTCGCGATTATCGGATCGATTTGCGCCGAGTCCCACGATGGTTGTCGCGGAAATTCTCGCGAGTACGGTGACGGGGCTTGTCGTCGACGTCGTCGTCGTCGTCGTCGTCGTCGTTGTGGTTGTCGTCGTCGTCGTCGTCATAGTGGTAGTAGTAATCATACGTTAATTACGTACAATCCATGATCTGTTTAAGCCTGTGACAACGAGTAGGACGACAGGGATCGATAGCAACGCGCTGCGGCATAGTCAGCCGCATAACGACCCTAACTACGTTTACATTCGCTGACATAATTCTGTAATTGCGCCTTTTGCTATATTTTGCGGAAGTATTCTTTTTTTCTGATAAATGATAATTTCGTAGCGCGCAACGAGAGAGAGAGAGAGAGAGAGAGAGAGAGAGAGAGAGAGA
>NW_022639608.1:442081-458437 GCF_010583005.1 Odontomachus brunneus | reverse complement strand
AGAGAGAGAGAGAGAGAGAGAGAGAGAGAGAGAGAGAGAGAGAGCAGTTTAGTTCGGATCTCCGAATTCGAAATGGTTCTCAAAAAGTTGAGAGAAGATCCCATCAAAAGAATAAAAAATTTAGCGGATCGTAATGCTAAAAGTCACAATTTCCTCCTAACAATTTCGCAGTCGCACGTGCTACCGAGCTGACATTTATTTCACTCAAGTTGGAAAATTAATTTTAGCTGAAGACCTCGAATCGAAACTGTAATTTTACATTAACTTCGTAGATTTCGTCGAGTTTGAAGATCCATAGAAGGATTTCGAGTTATGGTACTGTGCAAATTATTGTCCTGCCTTAATACAAGTGGTTACTCACTGCCGTTCTCTCCATATTGAAGCTTAAAGAAGGATTCGCGGAGAAAATGGCATTAAGTAATAATTTGCGGCATCAGAGTATGACAATAGCTCTTGTACAGTGTTAAATCTCGAGATCCTCCATTGTTCCCTCGAGTTCGACGGAATTCGTAGAGTTCAGACGCGGAGGTAAATTTCAACTCGAGATATCGCTTGACCCGGTCTCTAACAATAGAGAACCGTTCACCGATTGTCGCCCCGCGAACGAACTGACCCCCTTTTCGCCCCGACGGTCGAAAGATCCGGACACAAATTTCCATAAAGCCGTAATTTTTGTTAACAACCTGGCAAGAGCCGCGGTTATCGCCGTGCACTAACGGGTAATCCTTCGATCCCGCTCGCGCTTTTACCTCGAATTTTTCTCGCGGTCGCGCATACTCCGCTGTTGCGGTAACGAAATTTGATTGCCGCCGTTATAGTTCACGTGCACTTTGCGCATACATGAATATTCTGCGCGCCGGTAACAACGGTATTCCACGCTCCGTTGTGTCCTGGAGCTACAAAAGAACGGAAACCGCTTCTGTATCGATCGTCACGAACAGTATTCGGCAGAAGCCCCTACTTTGGCCGAATAAGTCCGGGGAGTCGACGTTTCGCCGCTGCGACTCGACGGCGGGCATTTATGCAAAACTCGCCAGCGAGCGTGAAGCAGCAACGAGTCAAGTCGAGGGATGCTTCTCCGTTTCGCGATCAGATCATTGTCGCGAACAAAATCGAGCTGCAAGTTGCCACGTCGGCTTATCAAAAGTTCCCTCAGTTTAGCAGCCAAACTATCGGATATATTTCCCTCCAAGTGTCATCATTACCCACTCATTCTCGTTTGTGGTAATCTCTCCACGGTCGAGGTTGCGAGTAACTCGCGATTTGGTTTTCAAAATGTAATCTCTCTGGGGACGTAAATTCGTTCGGCGCGAGGAAGCGCGTGGCAAATATCGCACCGAGCCAATTACCGAGTATCCTTCGCACGAAGACCGTTAGAGAAACGGCGAAGGTCCAGCGGCCACGCGATGCACGCGCACCTTCTCGGACAGCTATGGCAGCCGGCATGAAAACAGGTTGTTGGAAATCCCGTTCCGTCTGATTTGAAGCCCCGATAAAGAGCGTCGTGCGGCGAGCGTCGCGGTTTAAATTCGAATTAACCTGCAGCCGGGCGATCTCCGTGCATCCGCGGACAAAGCTACCGGCGCGGTATTAAGCCATTAGACCGTAACGAGACTTGATTAAGTGTGCCGACCGAGGTTGCGGGCGACCGAGAGGTCGGACAAAAAGAGTATACCCGGGGCGCGGAACACGAAGTCTGGGCCCGACGGGGTGAAAGAACAAAAAGAAAGAAAAAAGAAAAGGAAAGAAAGAAAAAAAAAACGAGAACAGTGGCAGAGCGCCGCCGAGCTTTCCCGCTCCACGTCGGCCTAATGAAAATTTACGGATCCTCCATCGACGCGATAAAGTCCACCGCGTCATTACCATTGCCCTGCGGCTCGTTACGCGGTTATTTAGCCGCGACTCTTCCTCGAGACCGAACAGAATCGCGTACACGCGCCCGTGCGTATCTGCACTATCGCGAGCGTTTAAACTCTCGGCTTCAATTTAACGAGACTTTACGGGCCGTGTTCGCGGGGCTGGTTATATCGGAAAAAACACTATGATGATTCCGTACGATGATTTCGAGTGAGTTTTCGTGAACGCCTCGTTATTCATCTTCTTGTCGCACTTCGCGCATGGCAGCTTTTCA
This sequence comes from Odontomachus brunneus, assembly GCF_010583005.1. Taxonomy (NCBI): domain Eukaryota; kingdom Metazoa; phylum Arthropoda; class Insecta; order Hymenoptera; family Formicidae; genus Odontomachus; species Odontomachus brunneus. The sequence goes on along the minus strand of NW_022639608.1, from coordinate 456,306 downwards.
TTTTGAATTCATCGAGTCGAACGGCGACTAACGATCGTCGCGGCCTCGCGGGGAGTCAGCGAGATTATGAAATTCCGCGTGTCGCGCGCGCGTAACGGAACTAATTTATTTCCTGTTACATCGAAGTACAACGCGGCGCACATAGACGAAAGGTTATTCGCGCAAAATTTACGGTAATAGCGAGTCAAAGAACGGCTGCGCGCACCCCGCATACCGCTGGAATTGCGAAAGAACCGGGCGGCATGTTCGGGCAGGGGACGCAAAGGTGGTGGGGAGTGCAAGGGTACGGGCCCTTTGATATTTTCGAGAGGATTATTCCAAGTACGTGTTCGGGCGTGCGTTTCCATACAAAACGCGATATTCGAACGACGACCCGCACACACACACGCATATATATATATATATATATATGTATACGTATAAATGCATATATATCCGGTTAGGGGCGGCTAGAGCGAAAGGGGGGCTGACGATAAATCCGGCTCGCCGAATAAATATTCGGAATCGAAACCCGGTCGAGCGCGCGGAATCCGCGCTCGCGCACGCGGAATTATTTTCACGCGCGCCAAACCGGACTTTAATTTGCGATAGTGACTGCCGCAAGCTCAAAGGGATGCCGACCCTCTCCCACTGCCCCTTCCCCTCTTTCCTCCTCTCTCTCTCCCTCCTCTACATGACTTGCTCGATTTAATTAATGTTCGCTGCACGGGGCCGGCGACCCGCGCCGCAAAGCGAAACACGCTCATCCTCTCGCGAAGTTGATGGTTACGAAAAAGACCCTCGAGAACGCGCAGCTGCGCGTGTGTGCGCGCGTTCGTAGATGTAATTGAAATTACCCGCGGTCGAAAATCACATTTTTGCAATTACATCACGAAATAACGACTGGACACGATGCATTAGGGGAACCTTTCCGATTCGACGAGCACAGGGAACTCGCTGTTGCGGGTTGTCGTCGGCGTTGTTGTTGTTGTTACCGGCGAGACTGAGGGGTTGGGCCGGCTGCCCAGACAAATTGGCCATTCAAACCCTCTGAGGACTCGCATCCCTTACTGTCCATCCTCGATCTAGCCGCTGTCACGATAAAGACTTGATCCATGCGTTCGCCCGTGTTACGACTCGTGTATACTTTGGCCGCCAATTTGACATTGTCCCGCGTAAATCTACGCGCGATAGTGTAAATCCGAAAGGCCCATCTGGGATGATGCACGACGCGTTTTACCGGTAATTCCGCAGAGATGCGTTCTGCTTGGTAACGCGAGCGATAACAGGAATCAAGAGAGAAAGAGAAAGAGAGAGAGACTGATATTTTGTTTCATCGAAGAGACTTTCCAAGTAATTTTCTACCGTCCATTGAGTCGATACTCTCGAAGGAAAAGCGCGCATTAGACATAGAGATTGCTCTGTCGAAGCTTATTCGGATGAGCCATAAGTTTGCGAGATTTGATTTCGTTCGAACGCGCTGAGCAGAATCGTGAGATCTGTTCACACGGACGAAGAAAGAAGAGAGAAGGAGAGAAAGAGAGAGATTTGGAGCGACATGTATGTGCGCGTACTTTCTTTTACGCGATCGAGCCACTCATAGCGCGAGCTCCGAGCGCTTTAGGCAAATGGCGAAGTTATCTCGATAGAGAAACTCGTTGTAGGTCGGAGGGATACGGGGCGACTCGCTCCCCCGCATTTGAGAATTCAAATATCCTCGAATTCGGTCAGCTACCTCCCCCGTTTCCCGCGCCGCACTTTACATCCCCTTCGACCTTATACCCCACCTCGTTAAATGGGCTCGTTTATGATACCTCAGTTACATTTGGCATGCATGTGCCCATTTCTAAGCAACGCTTTCTATATCCTCGATCTATTCTACGGGATCATTTCGTTACATGGCGCTTAAGCGCGCGTGTTATGACTTCCGCTTTGCACGCGTTCGGGAATAAGAATCGCCGCGAGGAAGGAAAGGAGGTCGAGAATTGATAGAATTTTTAATTTTACGTGTCAATTATTCGTTTCGACGCGGAAAAATTCTAACTGTGGATTTAAGCGAACCTCGGCGTCAGGATCGGTTTCAAAGCATTTGAGTGTTATCTTACGATCGTGCAGAATAATCCTGCTCGCCGATAATTTCTTTCTACAATAACAGGATTTACAGTGAGATGAATATATTGGATTTGAAAGAGAGAAATATATTTCGAGAAGATCGATTCCGAGTCTTTGATAAGAACTGAAACGCTGCCTCCCCCACTCCCACGAGGTCAAACGCTCTTCAAGATGTATAAATGAATTTCTGCTGGCGAGAGTCAGCTGCAGGCGGAAAATGATGGAGAAAGTTCGTAAAAAAGGAACGAGGCTACTTTCACGGTTGCCTCCAAGCGAGCCGCGGCCGAGCGAGGTTGACAGACGGAATTTTTAACGAAACTTCTTCCGCTCTCGCGAAAGAGATCCGCTCCCCGTAAACAGCCCGATGTGACTTAACGTGTGTACTGATCCACTTCAGAGGGTATAAGTTCCACTTAATTTCTCTTCGCTTTCGGTGCGCCGACGAGGGCGGGTGTGCGGTAAAAACATTTTTTCGTTTCATCGTCTCTCGTTAAACGAATCTTTCTTTTCCTTCGGTATGTTTTCTCCACCGCGAAATCACATCGTCAGATCCCGTCACCGTCTCGCAAATTCTACGCGTAAAAGTTAAACGTTATTCCTCCCCGATAATTCGCAACGATACGCGAGCGATATATTCACGTGCAAAAGATACGGACACGTTTCATTTCGCGCGCGTCCCATTTCGAGATTCCCCTTTTATCTCGGTCGTATATGTTTTCCGCGGTTATGTCACCTCGAAATTTAGATTCTATGTTAAGCCTGCATATGTTGAACTTGTAGGCTAGTCGAGAATCTTGAGATAGTTTGCACAGACTAAAGTTTGATGCTACACGAAGAGAATAGTAAGAAATCATAGTAAAGATTACTATAGGATTTTGTAATCGAGTTGTAGATCTCGATATTCTGCAATAATTCTTTCATTTCATGTATGCTATTTATATTCTAGAAACTGAAATACTATTAAAAAACTTGCTGTGTTTCTAGCGAAATTTATGTTTCTTATTATTCATGTTTCCTAAATTTATGTTCTTTAACAAGATAGACCTTACTGAGTAAAGTTTGTTCCCGGACTAACATAGTAAAATTAAAAACATAATAAAATTGAAAAGAATTTATATGAAAAAAACTATAATATTCTCTCCGTGTACAAATTATAAATCATTTTTTCCATGTGGAGACTTAAAGAAGGACTTGCTTTAGAGCGTTTACCCGAGTCGAAATTTTGATTCTACATTGAGTCTGCAAGTTCCATTGAACTTGAAGAGTCAATGAAGAATTTTGAGATGTTGACCTACCTCGATGCTGCAGATGATCGTTTACTGCCGCTTTCTCTACGTTGAAAAAGCTCGAAGAAGCACTCGTTCATGAATGATTTAATATTGGAGCTTTTTATTTACTTTTAATTATATTTCCATTATTTTTCATTTACTATTCGCGCGCGTGCGCGCGATTATCTCAATATATTTTCATAAAATTTCTCTCTGCTCAGTGGAGGAAATGTCGGAAAAATTAAACGCCCGGATGTATTGAATGCACAAAACCAACATTCGTAAAATTGCGATAACTGTCCATTCGCGATAACTGTCCTAAACTCCGAAAGAGATCAGAGTTCTTGGTCGTCGAGCGGTTTGAATTAACTGATTATTTAAAGAAATTCCTACTCTTTCCGCTACTTCTTTTCAATCTTCACTACCGCACGATAATTTCTTAATATCTTATCATTACAGAAATCATTAATATGATAATTGACAATAAGCGAAGCGTGACGTTATCATACTTTGAATTAATTGGCAGATATGCACACGCGATTGACAATTGGCGAAATGTGACTATATTCAAACTCTTATCCTTAATTTTAATCAACAATGTTTTAGTTAATTTATTTAGTTACGAATATAGAATATGTGAAGATTAATACATGTTGAATTATTTAATAAGGATTAATGTGTGAATGAAAAAAAGTAAAATAACAAGTCTTAATCTCATCTCTTCCATATTTTTCTCTTTTCATTTTTCTTTTCTTTTTTTTTTCTTTTTTCAGTTTTCTTTTTTTTTGGTTTCCACTCCTCGTTTTTTTATGGAAATTTCGATGAGATTTGTAGCTCTTAAAAGAGCTGATATGAAGCTGTAAGAATAATGATAACAGTTATGTATCTAATAATGCTATGCTCCAGTAAAATTTTAAACTGGAATTCGGTATAATAACAATATATTTGACACAAGTGATAAAAAGGTTGTTAGCAGATGCAAACGAGAAAGGAATCGCGACTCGAGGAGCATTATTAGACTGGAAAATTAACACTTTCAAAACACATTAGTTTCTAAGGCCAGTATTCACAGCTGAAATAATTTACGATTTTTGTTAGAGAACATAATTAATTATTGTTTCGTATTGATGGGCTGTCAATTGACTGTTTGGATTGATGTTGTATTGTTGAAATAAATGTAGCCACAAATTGACGAATAATCGAAGATTTATGAAGCTAAAATTACCTGTCAAATAATAACGGACTGTGAATGCTAGCCTAGGTTTCGACTCGGGTATGTTTTTACTCTCGGTAAATTCGTCGAAGTTTCGTTAGAAACGAAAACTTCCTGTATAATAAATGATTTGGCGCACCTTAAAAATATGATGTAAGTCGTTGTCTGCGCATCTCGACGTTCTGCGTCCTCTGTCCTCTATTCTGACTTCTCTGCCTATCCTGAAGTATCCTGGCTGCTCTATCGTGGCACTGACACTCACACTCGCGTAGATTCGATTCAATTGAAGATACACGTGTTAAATAACGACGCCGACGACAGACTAATTAAGTGTCTCAAAATATCGACAAAATAGTTTAATTACTCGAGAGGAAAGATAGATGACGCGCACGGATACACGTAGACTTCTATACGTCTCAGCTCAGAACTGACTGAGAACTCCCGACAAACTCCTTGAGGCATAAAGGTAAATTGACCGTTTTGAAGATCCCGAATGTTTTGATTGTGTAAGGGAATGATAGATAGCGTAGTACGACGCACGTAGTCCGTTGCGCATCGCTCGCTGACTCGGGACTGAATAAAAACATCTGGAAAAAAGACACAAAAGTAAATTTAACCGCCTTGGAGATCCCGAATGTTTTGATTGTGTGATCACTCGGTGCTTGTTGATAAGCAACGACTGTTAACGATGGAAGAGGATGAGTTTGCATGTTTTGCAAAATTTCTTATTCTAGTATACACAGAAAAATATTCTACTGTTAAGAAAAAGACGATTACTCAAAAAGGAAAGTCTCGAAGTGTTTCATTGAATTCTGAGTTTAGACCAGTATAGGATTTTGTTCTAGAGGATTTATAAATAATACAAATTTTCATTTGCATTCCCCATTTTTGCGTTCAAAAATGGTAATATGCAGAATTTTATAATTTTCAAGAATCCAATAAAAAATTATATTTCTTTTAATTTACGATATTTTCCAATGGACAAAATGTTAAACTTGCTTAAATTCAGAATATATTTAGAATAAATTTGTTGTAACTTATGATCCTTATGATGAACTTGTGACAGGTTTGCGGATACATAAGCTTATAAAATACTTGAAGCAAATAACTTGAACGCAGTATGCATTTTTCTCTGTGTATCCTCGCAGGTCGCACATTTTTATTTTCTGTAACCGAGTGTCATATTGCATTTTAATATTGTAAGTATTTAAGAAAAATGTCGAGACGCAGAAAGTGTCAAAAATAATCTAATGTGATAAAGATGGACAAAGCGGAGCGGAAACTTCTATTTATCTAACAGAGTTACGTCAATGTGTCGGATGGCATGTGTAGGAAGCATCGAAAGTTGACATTGGCACTTTCGAGGCTTCATTCAGCGAGTTCTAAATTTCGACTCGCGACGCGTTTATTACGGTATCGCGCGTCGACTTGTGCCGCTTAAAGTTCAGCTGACGATGACGATCCTTTGCCCGCCGAAAAACGAGGAGCACGATCGGTCCCAAAAGCCCCTCATTAGTCGCCAACGAATAAACACATTCGCGAGCAATTTCGGAGAGTGGGAAAATCCACTTTCCGTCGGGTTCCTACGGGGGATTTCGCGCGGCTGGCAACTGTTTAAGGAAATAAGGAGGCACTGGAAGGACGTGGGAAAGGACGCGCGCGGAGAGTGAGGAAGCGACGGACTCATTTAAATGTACGATACCCTTCGCCTCTTATCGCATTATGGTAAATACAGGGTGTGCTCTTCTTCTTTCTCCGTTGGTCGGATGGTGGTACGGCTGCGGGATAGGGACAGGGGGGTGAAAGGGGGGGAGGAGAGAACACGGCCGCACCGCTGATTGCAAATTGACTTCGCTACCGAAATAATACCGGCGAGCGCGTGTTACTTGCAATTCTTATTGCGCGAAGTTCGTTACGGGTTTTCTCCGTCTCTCTTTGCGCAAACACACGCACGTGTATGTATACACGCATGCACGCACACAGCCACGCGCTTTATCCACCTGCGAGTCGCGCACGTGTACGCGGCTAACGGGCTGCGGGGTATCCTGCACGATTTACTTCCCAATTTGCTGGTTTGGTGGGAGCTCTATCATCTCGTTGCGCGCGACTCGTTTTCCCCTGGCCTCTCCTATCTCTTCTTCCCCGTGCCTCTCCGCGCCGCTCTTTCTCTCGTTTTTGTCGTTGCATCGCGAGAGAAATGCGGGTCGCCCGATAAAATTGCTTCATCAACGGTTGCCGTGTGCGCGTGCGTTTAATTACCGAAATGCTATTTGCGCGCCTCGGGGCGCGAAAAATGTTATTATATGTGGCACTCGTTAACGATCGGCGGCGATATCATTCGGCGCCTTTAGCCGGCTTTCCGTAAAAGCCGATCGATAGGGGCCACGTCCGTAGGAGTGCAGTTCGAGCATCCTTTTTTCGTGTAATCGCTGATTAATCGACGGTCAATCTATTCGTCAATTACGCAGTGTACATACCGCGATCGTACCGAATCTCCTTTCCGGATTACAAAGACGCGAGCGTCCAGAAAAATTGGAAGGATGACGATTTTTATAAATCTTCAAGTTGATTTTTCGGAAGGATATCTCATAGGGGTATCAATGTCTCAGCTATGAAACACTGATACGCGCGACGTGGCGTTTTTCGCAACAGGAACGAGGCGGAAGAAGTGACCGTTGCTTGGCAGCGTCGCTGAGAAAAATCACCGCGTTGACCATTCCAGGGGGTGTCCGCTCGTCCGGAGTCTGAATACGTTTCACGGTCGTTCGAGCTCGAAAATTGGCTCCGCGAGTTCTGCCGACGCGAAATCCGACGGCACATAGGTGTCGGAGAACATTAAAAGGCGCTTTCAGGCCAGCGCGCGCCAGGCGCGAGCTAACGAGCCACCCCTTCACGACGAACGGACCGAGGGTCGACAACAGGGTGGGCTCGCGGGGGCGAAAGCGCGAGGGGACGAGTGGGTGGCTGGGTCGACGTCGCGCAGTCTCGGAAATTGTGTCGCTGCATCGACGTGAAAATGTTTAATCGACAATCACGGCTCAATTGTCGTCCGCGCTACGCCTTAATTGCGGCGCGTTAATTATAACAGTATGATTATTGGACCGTGAACGTGATTACTGGCGCGCGTGCCTACGATGATTAACTCGTCTATGAGTCGATCGGAACTGCCTCGTGGTTCAGCTCGCCGAAGAAGACATTAAGTCTACCGTGTACGCGTCGAACCAATTCGCGTGAAATGACTCGCTATCGAGCGCGAATTCAATGAATGACGACAGCACTCGAGGCACGTCATCAGGTCATTAGATGATACCTGCTCGTTTCGAGCACTTTCGCGTTGTGCCATCTGCTTTCGATACAATACGATGTCGAGAGATCGCGTACCGAAGAAGAAGCGACTCAGCGCAAGAATTGTCGCGACGGCGGCCGGCATTACGGTGCACCGTAAAGCTGCCCATAAGGGCAGAGTTCAAATACAAAATCCGATTCATCTTCTAAATCCCATTCGCCTCCGTACCTTACGTATAACTGCAGTGCCATTAAAGCGTTACTCGTTGCCGCGAATAACCGTAAGCGCCCGGCGCGACCTTAGTTGCAGCCGTAGGGATGGTGCATCTCCCCCGGCTGGTTACATCCGGGAAACGAACCGTGGGAGTATCTTCGCTTATAGCGGTCGCGTTTAAGTCGCACAAGGGTTAATTAAGTGGCGAACATGCTTGCGCGACGGTGAGATTCGCGGCTCGACAAAGACCGCCGTCGCGGATCGACGGAATAGTCAAGAAGGATTCCTTGGAGGTTTTGCGCCGAGAGGCAGCCGGATGGCACAGACGAGGGGCACGAGGCGGGCGCCAAGTTCTAGAGACAGCAGGGGTACGGCCGAGATAATGGCCCCGGCTTATGCCGCACAAAGCAAGGGAGAAAAGGAGGGAGAGAGGGAGACTGTGAGGATGCCGAGGCCGTGCTCTTGGGTCGGACTCGTAACGCGACACTTGTGCGCTACGGCTTAAGTTTCGTAATACCACTCGGGCGACTGTGATACAGAAGATACGACCGCCGGATCGCGGAGGGTAGCGGGGCACAGGGCGAGGGGGAGAGGGAGAGTCGGGAGACTTAATACAATTTGCATATCCTCGACTATACGCGCCTTCGGCGACCTTCGTCGGGGATTCGCGTTGCACTAGCTGCGAACTCGTGCATCGTAGGTGGAGAGGAGGGTGGCTGACATCCCCGGCCGTGTTGAATATCGGCTGCGAAAACGACGCGAGCGGGAAAATGCCGTCGTCGTCGTCAGCGGCGGCGGCGGCGGCGGCGGCGCGAGCGCTGATAAAACGGCTTTAAACTTGGCACCGGAAGCGCGCGCTGTGTTGATTCAGCTACGCGCGGCAGCGATAACGTGGGTGCGCGCGCTCCCCCGCGGTGCCCTCGGTGTTTAATTAACTTCCGAAGAGAGCTCACGGCGTCACGATGCGCGTAGGATCCGAGGGAGCGCAAGCGAGCGCGCGATATAATTGTTTCTCGGCGCGTAAGGAGTGCAGGGACGGCAAGTCTCGCAATGTAGGTGGTCCTCGCAAGTACACATCTTACTGCTGTCTAAAGTACAATCAGTGCATTCTTCACTGAGTTGTGCTCTATACTTATAGTTTAGTTAGAAGCATAGCGCTACAACTGATAAAATATCGCCGAAATAGTTCGTCAATAGCAGCTATTGTTCCGATGCAGTTTGCAAGCAGTGCCATTGGCTGCGTTGAGCAGAGAAAGCTGCTTTGTGACTGTTATAAAATTCGTGGAACTGACTGACGTTTGCTCTTAATCTTAGCTGTATCTGAGAGCGTATGCCAATCAGATTCACGAATTTTACAACAGTTGAAAAGCAGCTTTCTCTGCTGAACGCAGCTATTGCACGCAAATAACACGGAAGCCATTGATTCCATCGCTACGAAAGTAGAAAGTTAGATTTGGCACATTAAGAATTTGTGTGCCGCAAATTTCGCAGTGAAATTTTACTTCTATTGACTAACATTAATGAGATGTAAGATGAAGCGGTAAAGTGCTTCCACTAAAAATCAGTGAATATTCGCAGACTCTATCGATGAAATACTCCTTTTACTGCTTCAATTAGGAATATTTTCACTGATCTTGATAGAGAGAAAAGAGAGAGAAATATATATGATCACCACCAGTGGTGCAACGTACTATAATAATTTTGTTCGAATTTCGATTACGTTTTACAGGGCATTTTTTTCTTCTCTTTCTCTCTGATACGTGCGCGAGCGGGAACGCAGTCTCGCGTTGAAGCGTGGAAAATAACGCGCTTTCAGAGCTTTACATTGTTTTTCGCGAAATATTGCGAAGGCTCGGGGCTGAGTTACGCGGGCGTCGATGTCGTCATTTCACGGGTGCGCGATAATCAAGTCCGCAGGCTTCCACAACCTTCCGTGTTCAATCGACCGGAAGAACGCATCCCTTAATTTGCAACGGGCTTGGCGGTAGCGAGTTTTCATTAATTATTCTCGGGTCCCCGTCGAACCGATGATTACATCGAATTCCGCGAATTCGCGCGTATACGCGGCTATTGGCGCGACGAGTAATTACGAGCGCGGATAAACGCGAGAGAAGCCAACGTCGCATATAATTAAACGCATTCCTCTCTTTTTCGGTTCTCTTCTGTGCCAACGGAAAATTTGCAAGAACTCAGCTATCAGCACGATGCAAGCGAGCGAGCGAGCGCGCGTGCACGTTGGTTCGTTCGCTCGCTCGTTCGCCCGCATTCGCGCGCGTACGCTATTTTGGTCGATCCACGCGATGAACGAGCGCGTTTACGTCCGCGTCCCGCCGTAAAATAAGCGGCCGCTCTATTTACCGAACGCTGAAATATGACGCTTTTAATGAAATTGTATCCGGCGATGTGGCGGCGGCGGCCGAAAACCGAGCGATCGTTGGACAGACGCGCACATCCGCGGGGTCGCCAGTTTGGTCTGCTTTTGCGCGAAATCATTTCGCGATTATTATTATCCTGGCGCGTGCTATTAGCGCGTGCAGAGCTCAATGTCGCGGAAGTGCCGCTCCTCACGGTCACGTATCCCCATTCTAAGGCGATTGCTGTGATTGTAAATTTTGTTTCAATTTTTATCTCTCACGCAGACAGAACTGTTGGATATCCAGTCGAAAATGAAGCAGTCGCTAGCTTGCTGAGAACTAATTATGGTGCACTTGGAGCCCCCGGCAGTAGTCCAAGTAGACTACAATCAGCTCCGAGCAAGTCACGCGACCGCGTTGTTTTCGACTGGGCACTGATATGAATCGAGCAAACGTCGAGCCGCTGATCGTAACGCGAAGAATACGGCGGTTTGCCTTCCGATATTTTGTAATTTTACGGCATCCTTCATAATTATAGCGCTTTCAGAGCGCCTTCGGTCAATCGCTGTCATCGAGACGCACCGTTCCCGCACGATGAACCTTCGTGTGAATTAACGACAATGAAACGAGGAATCGAATGTTACGAGCTCAGTCGATCCGACCAACCAGTTCTGGTGCGCCCAACGCACAATTTTCGGCACACTGGCAGGTACATACAAACGTGAGAAGATTAACCGATCGGCCAGAGCTATCAGAATCGGTGATACGAAAAGCCGGGATCTCCATCAAACTGATAACGCGTACTCGCGTAATGCGTCGACAGCGATGTGCGGCGGTGGCGGCGGCCGTGGTGGTGATGGTGGTAGTGGTGGTGGTGGCGGCGGCGGCGATAGGAAGAGTGGCAAGGGGAGAAGGGAACAGCGGGCGCTGCGAAAGGATCGGAGGTGGGTGCTGCAAGGTAAACGATATTTGCGTGGCTGGAGAAGATCGATAGCAATTTAGCCACCCTTCGCCGTTCTGAACGAACACCTCCCGGAGGCGATGGTGCACAGCCACCACATCATCCCCCTTTCCTCCCGCGTCAGCCCCTTCGTTTTTCCGCCACCAGGTACGTCCACCACCATTACCGCCGCCTCCGCCGCTTCCTTCCTCCCGTCGGCGTGTTGCCTTCGTCTGTCTTCCTCCCTCGCGAAGCCCGCAACGTGGCCTAGTCAGGACTCATCCATATACATCGAGAAAATTAATATCTGGGCTTCGTCGGGTTCGTTCGCGCGCGCTGTGAATAAACCCGGCTGCGCCGCTCGTTTCCAACCCCTGCGGCCCGTCGCAACCCACCCCTGCCGCCGCTGTCGCTTCCGGTACCGCTCTTTTGCCCCTTTCTCGCGCCGGCAGCGATCAACGTCGTGCCGCTTCCTCCTCGTCCCGCCGCTTTTTCGCTTGCCCGCGAATCACTCAGGCCGTCGCTCGGCGCTCTAGCTTCGGTTCAACAATGTTTTCTCGCTGTATCAGCTTTTTTAACCCGGTACATTCGATGGACAAGGGCGTTAATTTGTGTGAGATGTTTCGTTTCGCGCGCGCGAAGTTGTTGCGACACGTTTTTCCTACGACCCGACGATACTTTTGTAAACTATGCGTTGAATATATTGACGAAGAAAATATTTAATATTTAATATGCTTTTCATAAGTGTGAGTATAGTTTGCAATCTCGAGACAACTATAGTCTATTTTTATTTTAACGATACTTTACGTGTATTAAGTATATCGACGAAGAAAATAAAAGAGTGAAGCATTTCAATATTTTCTGTAACACGGAGAGACTTGAAAGTAAATTGCAAAGTTCACTCCCAAACGCGACGCGTCAACCACGAGACGCATTCATAATCAACGCTCTGATGAGTGACAGCGAGCGTATCGGGTTGGTGTTAACAACCACGACGACGACGATGACGACGACGTCATGAGAATTGCATTTTTCTTCCGCTACCACTTTCTTCCCGAAAGAGATGTTGCGCAACCGCAATTTTCCATTACGCGGTCGGTAATCCTTCCTTTATTACGTGCAGAAGGCTGCCGTAATACTTCGCGTTCTTCGAAGATAAATGTATCGCTACGATGATTAATACGTGTAAGACAGGGAGCAAAAGTTTCATTCGAGACTGTAATGCGAGCTTGTACAGCGCGCACGACTGCGTACGCGCTTCTTTCCTCCTTGCTGCTATGTATTTCGCGTTCGTGGCCTGCAAATCGCATCCAAGTGTATTACTCGATAGTGAATTCTCGGTCAGACGCGCGCTTATCCTCGCAAAAGCCAGATTCGACTTTCGTTGCTTGTACGAAATATTTTAAAGTGGACGCGCGAGACTTTTAATACCCTCAATTTGTTACGATATGCAGTCTTTCGCGTTATTTTTCGCGAAGCAGGACCACTATCTATCCGTCTTCCTTTCCTTCCTTCCTTCCTTCCTTCCTTCCTTCTCCTACACGCTAACGTTGTAACCAGGGGTAACGTCCGGCGCATAGTCGTGCGCTCTCCGCTTATATTTACATATTTAACTAACCCAACGGCGCGAGCATTAGCGCAAACACAGACGGATAATCCGGAATATATTAATCCGCGGCGGGCGCATACCATCGCTTTGAATTAACGCGAATATTCCTGTGTAAGCTCCCCTCCCCCGCACGCACTGCAACGTCGAATCGGACGAGTGCGCCCCATGCACCACCCTGCATGCATATTGCAGGTATGTTAATGCGCTTTCTCTCTCTCCCTTCTCCTCTCCCCTTTCTCTCTCAATCTATCTACCTTCATCTTCCCTTTCTCTCTCTCTCTCTCTCTCTCTCTCTCTCTCTCTCTCTCTGTGTGTCTCTCCTCTCTATCTATCTTTTCCCTCAGCCTCTCGACATCGCCGTTCTCCGTGCGGATGGATGCGCACTTTAACGATGTAAGTGGAGAACAAGAAAGGAACGATGCGTCGCGACCGAACGTGCTATCGGAATTTCTCCTCGTCTCGCGACGAGCGAGTCGATGCGTCCGTCTGCCAGGAAGGGTAGAAAGTTACAGGAACAATTATGTTACGGCGAACGCAAACGAGTGCTGCGTATTTAACGCTCGACGTTTAGCGATTGTTTCGCGTCGGCTGTCGCGCACAGCCCTCCTCGGTTGCGCGCCAAACCACTTTCCTCGTCTCGCACGTGTATTTTTAGGCGAGAGCATGCCGCTTCCGTTCAATTGGAATGGATAATACACCTCTAATTCGGCTCATTGAATGTAACAGAGGGAGGAAGGGAGAGCGTGTTTTTGCACATATCTTTGTACGATAGGACACATTATGATCGCGCGCGCACGCCCATTTGTTAATATGAAACAGAGTCCCCCTTACTGCGTGATATTATAACATAATTATACTGGGATTAATGCGTGTCGATATTATCATTAACAATATCTATCAAATCTATCAATACGAGGCCAGAACTCGGCTGTGATGTGGAAATATCGTTTTGTCGGGGAAAACGATATTTCCACGTTACCATTGTTACCGGCGGTATATTGACCGTAACGTCAATTGACTGAGAGATCCGAGGGAATGCGATTTCGCGTTATTAAGGCTTATTAGAACGCGATATTGCCGGGCCCGGACAATATTACTCGGGTCGGATCGTACATCCGCATTGTGTGTATCGATATTTGCGATATATTTTTCGAGATGCGTAAGCCCGATGATGAGGAAGGACCAAGAGAGAGAGAGAGAGAGAGAGAGAGAGAGAGAGAGAGAGAGAGAGAGAGAGAGAGAGAGAGAGAG
>NW_022639608.1:437409-441868 GCF_010583005.1 Odontomachus brunneus | reverse complement strand
AGAGAGAGAGAGAGAGAGAGAGAGAGAGAGAGAGAGAGAGAGAGAGAGAGAGGGAGAGAGAGAACGAGCCATGAGGAACGTAGCTTCCGTAAGCCGCTTTCGTCCGTATCCCCGCGGGGGATTCTCGAGTCCCGGTCTCCTGCAGATCAAATTGTCGTCAAATATTTACGGGTACGGGCCATTCGTCGTGCCGCGCTTCGAGTATGTCGTAACGTCGTCGTCGCCGCCGTCGGCGCTTACCACGTCGTCACTAGTCGGACGCGTAAGGCAGGAAGGCGCCGCGACGACGTACTCTCCTTGCGCCGTCACGTGCCCGTCGAACGCACCCTTTGAATCTTAATAAGTCGTAAAATCGTGGCCGCCCTCACCGGTTAATCCTCGATTCCTCTCATCGGCCGGAATACCGAGCGCGTATTTCTTTTTTTCTTTTTTTTCACTGATCTCGCGGTCTCATTGATCGCGGTCGCTCTTAAGGACGGGTTCCTCGGATAAAGGGTACTCTTCGTTTTTTTACGTCGTCTCGTCTTTCACTCTCGCGAATTGTGGCGCTTGTATAACGATGAGCGATTTTTATTTTTTTATCAGAGTGAAATGTTGCTTCGCGGCCGGCTGATTTAATACCGTGAATTACCTTAAGCTACGCGCAATATTGACCGGGATATCGTTAACGCCGAAATGGACTCGCGCTTAATGCGAGAGTAGGGTTGGCTGGTATCCTAAAATGTACAAAGTTCCGCGTGCAGCCGTTCTCGTCGTATCGCGGGAACCATCCGGAGTCTCGAGAGATCTCCACTGTCTGCGAGATCTTTCAAGTGTGCTCCAGCGTTGTTGCCATGTAGTGGCGAGATATGCGGAAGATATGCAAGCTACGCTGCTCTTGCAGCTGAGAAATTCTCGTTTAGTTCGTAACGGATAATTTTATCGTTCGCGCAGGTAATAAAGTGAGAATATAGTCCATAGATGCTTGGAAGTAATCTTGTTTCGGCAATCGTATTTTCAAATTTTAACTTTATCCCGGCAATTGTCCTTAAAAATACACTCGTGCCGCGAAAAATGTCGTAAAAATACCCGAGAAAGGCGGAATAGATTTTTCTATAAATAAACGACTAAGTTCTTTCTCTCCGAGGGAATTGATCGCATATATTGCGAGAAAAAGTAATTCGCGAATATTTCACGGAACCACGCTACTCGCGAAAGTCGTCTATATAGAGAGAATTATTTTTGCAGCACGCATTATTAGCGCGCGAAGAATCTTGTTCGTTTGTCAACGCCAATCGCCTGTCACCGTCGAGGTCGCATAAACTGGCATCGAGACGAATCGACGTCGAGAGGTTTCAACAGGCGCGCTACGGTTACTCTCTCTCTCTCTCTCTCTCTCTCTCTCGGACGATCGCGCACTACTTAATTCTTCATTCATCTTCATCACCTGCTCTTACAGTTTTATTTCGGCCCGAAATAGCGCGACGTGCTCAGTATGTCACGGAATTTTTCACGCTGCGAATGTATCCTCCGAGGTTGTTCACAAGTATAAGCGTATAAATAAGCGAGGACGGTAGTACCCAAAGATGGCACAATTAATCAGCTGATTTGACAAATTTTGTCAGACTAATTTAATATTTTAATAAATTAAAATATCGGCAATTGTGGAATAAATCTCTATGAGGCCGAAATTGTGACTTTCGCACACGGCGAGGTAAACTAAGGGCTACGTTTTATTTCTGTGTTTCAGGAAATGGTAATTTAGAGTTGTTGGATAGTGAGAGCGGGCCGGACCTCACGCTATCACCTCAAACCTTCACGTCAACGGCGGAGGCCTTCATCAATGACAATAGCGACAGTCTCGGGGTTCCAGGGGACAACGACACCGGTGAGTCGCCTTTAATTTCAAATAATAAAGTACATGTTCTTCTTGTTTCACAAAATGTGCCTTGTGCAAAACGTGCCTCGCGAGAGACATCGCCGCGGATTAACGACTAAGTAACGAGCGAGGGCAACTTTCGACGATATCTTGTGAGAGGTCGCAGAGGCGCTGAAGAGTAATGAATTTTCGTTTCGTCCCAAAACCCGTACAGCGTGCACGCTAGCTGGCGAGACAAATACCAGAGCGCTCAGCGCGATCGAGTTGCTTAATCCGACTTAGGGCGCAAGACGATGCATCATAGGATAACTGCGACAATGCAATTCGCGTGACAATGATTTTAACGCGACTTCCCGTAATTCGATTTAATTCAATCTGCGAGAGTGCAAAACGTCGATGGCGCCGAGTCGTTAAGCGGCGGAACACGGGACAATGCATTAACGTAATTGTTGCTCTCCTCGTCAGCGGCACGTAGGAACAGCGGTTATAACTAGTTCGAACAAGTCGACGTGGGGACGTGGGCGAGGGGAAGCCGTTGTCGCGCGTGTGCCACGGCACATAATGCCTATTGTTTCCGACAAGTATAAGGGGCACCGTCGGGACAGTCGTGCACAAGTGCAACGCGCGCGCATTGTTTCTTGGGGAAACGTTGAGAGACAATCAGAGCCAACCGCTGCTATAGCAGTAATTTCAATTATTACATTCCGCTGCTCCCTCCCCCTTCCCGAGCGAAGATAGCCGTTAATCCGCGACGTTCCCATATAAAAAATTGCGAATGTCATTGGGAAATTGATTGACTTCTGTCATTTTTGAGATTGATGAAGAATAATATATATTACTCAAAGATATATCGTAGTTTTCAATTATAAATATAGCACAGCAATCACAGTAAAATTTAATTGGATCAGCGTAATAGCAGCGACTATTCCTATTACCGATGAATTTGGCAAACAGTGTCATTACATTCATGCAAGATGCATGAATACCGTTGATTCCGTTGTCACAAATGCAGAAACTTGGATTTCATGAATTTGTTTACTGCAGATTTTGCAACAAAATCTTACCTTTACTAGTCAAGATCAGTAAAAAATAAGATAGTAAAGCGGGAGTATTTTCATTGAAAATCAGTGGATACTCGCTAAACGTAATGAACGAGTTCTCTGATTCAATCAGAAACATTTTTACTGATTCATTTTAAGAGAATAGACTTCGTTGGCGATTCTCAACGATTGTTGCGTTATGTCATTGTTTAACGATCGTTTTCCTTTCTCCCGTTCGGTCGGATACACGTTTTGCATGCGAGTTTGTTTGTTCATTCGGCCGCGACTTGCAAACAGCGCGCTTGTCTTTTAAAACCGCTGGAGGTACTTACCGAGTCGGAACGTGTTCTATTTTCGAGCGCACGCGCACCATGTTTTTAAACTCCCAGCGAAATCGGCCAAATTACACACTGGTCTGACCCACAAAGTGTGTGCTCGCGTACACGTTCGGCCTTTGATATTATTTTCTAAACAGCAGCTTTCAACAAGCATGTCCGACGAATCGCGCGTTCTATTTACGAGAGGCGATGCGAGTCGTGTTGTAGCTCTCTTCCGCTACCCGGCGACGTCGTTAAACATCATCATGCACCTGCTACGTGATCTCTGACGAATGCTTGGCCCGGGCCGAGCCAAAGAACAGAAAGAAACAATCAGAATCTGTTTCTTACCCAATTCTCAGATCGTTCAACTCTCCTTCAACACAATTCACGATAATTGTTCGATTTTCCTCATACAATTACGTCTCTATATATCTCGCATTTTTTAAATTGTGCTTTACAGATATGTGATAGTCATGTGTTAAATTTTAAAATTCTGTCCTAAAATTCTTAAAAAAAAAAATTAAGGATCTTAATGATAAGAGTGATTATAAATATGTTATCAATTTTATTGGTCCTTAATATCTTTTCTGATTGCATTTCTTGGCTAATATCAAAAGCGCTACCCTTGAACAGAATTTTAGAATCTGACACGTGATTACGATATCTCTAAGTCAATAAAAAAGTTAAGGATCACTAAGATCCTGGGGGAAATTCGACGTTAAGATTTGCATAGTGAAATCTTACGGAACAAGCCGCGCGATTCGAGCGTTCTCGTTTTAAAACGCGCGCTCTTACTCTCTGTATCTCGTAGCGTGCGACATCCGCCCTGTCTTGCCCATTACTCTTTGGTCCCCGGTTTATACTCGGCGCTAGGTGGATTTATTGGAGCGGGTTTGCGGTGGGCGAAACGCGCGAGCAAGTCGGCGTCGGATTTTGCCACCAAACTCCAAACGAGCGCGGTCTCAGCGTAAGCCTGCCTCTCTTCCTCTTTCCCCGTCTCTCGATGGGATGTGCGTAGGGTTAGGATATAACTTTCGTGCAAGTTCGTTAGAACAATTTCGCGGCGGCGACGACGGCGTGAGTGCACTGATGCGACGCGACGTCACGCGAGGTGATGCGGAGAGGCCGCGGCACGTCGCATACGCGACCCGCCTATGAATAAATCTCATCACGGCGAGACGATATTTACATATATATATATATATATATATATATATATATATATATATATATATATATAT
>NW_022639608.1:431839-437399 GCF_010583005.1 Odontomachus brunneus | reverse complement strand
ATATATATATATATATATATATATATATATATATATATATATATATATATATATATATATATCTTTCGGCACGGGGTGTCCCGAGGAGCATCGTTCGCGCGAGTAAGCGCTGCCCGCGATAAACAGTTTCGCACCTGAGAGGCGCAGGAACAGGATTCCTCCTCGCGGAGGCGGCGAGAACGATTTCCACCGTGGTGTTCTCGTCGCGACATTGTTGGTTTTACGCGAATATCGACATCGACGCATCACCGTTGACATTAGTTGACCGCTGAGTGGAGAAACATCTGGCGAGATCGAATCGCGAAAGGTCGAGTGGATTATGCATTGCGAATGAAACCGTCGTTGCGCCGCAGCCCGTTTTGGTGTGTTAACCTTTGCACTATAAAGCCTCCCGATCCACTGTTTATAGGAGACTGAATAATAACAAAATATCCCGACAACAACATTTCTCGCGATAAAACGCGAAAATTAAATTTAATGCGTGACCTTTTATGTTGAGTGGATACTCACGATGTGTAGCGTTACCCGTCGTAATAGCGGGCTGCACGCGGTTTACATAACACTCGCTAAGTGAACTCCGTCCCGCTCTCGTTATATGCTTACAGAATCGAGCCCCGCTATGCAATAATAGTCACGGTATTTTTATATATCCATTTGCAAATACGCGTGCCACGTATTTCCCCCGTCCCTTCTTTTATTTCGCAGCGCAATACAAACCGACATTGGTTCCATATTGAATTACGCTGTAAAATCGTGTTCCACGCCGGAAACGAAGGGACCGATGGGCGAGCGTATCAAAGTTCACGAAGAGGACGTTTTTCTGCTCGCCGTGTGTTGCGAGGTTAATCCGATACACCCTGATTGCGAGTCGCGGAAACGGATGGAACGAGTTGAACGGTCGGATAGTTCGCGATAGTTCCGTCGTTCCTGAAACAACGCCGTCAAGTGGATCGTAAGAAGAGAAAAGCGCAATCGCAGTCGGACGTGATGCAGTTCGCCCCGGGACATCGCTGGCATTCGTGATTCCAGTCTCGAGATGCATGCCGATGTTTTCTGAGTCCCCTTTCTCTCCCTCCGTCGCCGAATCGATCGCTACGCGATATCCGTCTGGTTAATTCGACACGTCAATTCGGTGTATTCGTTCAGCGATACGGCGCGCTTCGAGATGTGGATGTGGAATCAATTGAAACGCTTACAAATGTTGCCCGTCTCGTGACGAACGCGTTGTTTCTGATCGATGGAAGAGAATGTCTTTTTCGCCGATACCAATCTTCATTTCTCTAAATCGATCGAAACCGCCGCGCGTTTCAGCTTCTGCCACGCGTAATTGCGTAAATCGCCGCGGCTCTATCGTGCGATAAGAGAGTCAATTAAGGGCGACTGTAAGCGACGGGTATGACGAAGCCATCGTCAGCAGCCTCCACGTATTCCATTCCCTATCCCATTTATGACTTTGCGCGCGATTGGCGCGATATTGATCTCTCCTCGAGACGTAATGGAGACAGTTAAGCTGCCTCACCGTGCAATAGCAGCAATAAAAGACGTTACTCGAGTACGAATTTGCGCTTTGCCCGATTGTTACATGGAGAAACCGAGCGCACACGATGGATGAATGAACGAATAGACTAACGGACGGATGGATGGATGGATGCCCGCGAGAGAACCGTCGCTTTGCTCATTATGTCTGATGTGTGCTGATTGAACTTTCATGCGACAAAATGTCTGCATCAATTGTCACATTATCGTAACAATGTCGTGATGCGTTTAATACTTGATCGTTCTCGAGCATGCAATATGCATCGTATGTATTATTAAGCCTTAATGTGATATGGTACAGTCCATTTAGTTATCGATTCTCGACTATCGAGTTTTCGGTGGTTGTGTAATGTGCGCTAGCAACGGAATAACTCCGCCCAGTGCATCGTCGAGCGAATAGTCGACACTTAACCCTTATAGTGCCGAACAACGATATATCGTTGTTAACAACACTTGCGAAAAGTGCCAATGACGATATATCGTTGCGCATACATTGCTGCCGGACTATCCGCGTCGCGAGAGAACTCTCAAAACTAATTTTATAATACGTTATAAATGGTTGAATTTCTCTTCAGAAATGGTATTTTACGTTTACTTAGTAAACATTTCTTTTGGTCGGCACTAAAAGGGTTAATCGAGTGCATTATTTGACGAAGCGCCCGCGAAATCTCGCCGTTCCTAATTATCGAAGTGAAGGGGACCGTTTGTTATGCATATATATATTTCTTAAAATTTCTTCGCCACGCGGCACAAACCGCGAAGTATATCAAGTTGGCACAATGACAAGTCGGATTTTCGTTTTCGCGATGATAAACACGATAATTCGTCACTCGCTTCGAGTTCTTGCGTATTGACGTGCACCACGTGCGCGCTGATTCTCGACACGAGGGAACACTTGAACGCAAAGATATTTTACGTAAGACTAACGGCACAGATACTACGACAGCCCCACAGTGGCACACTTTTTCCAGCGGAAAGTTCCTTTCAAATTCGAGAAGTAAATGAAATCGCTGTTTAAGCGATTTCCAATTATTTTATTCGTAGTTCAGGTCTTATCGGCTTAACGACACAATGCTTCCGATAATACGAACATGAAAGAGACAGAGAACGAGAGAGAGAAAAAAATAGAGGGGAAAGAAAGAGGCTGGCGACCATAATGACGGCGTGGCGCATCGGCCGCGATCGATATAACGCCGTTGGCACTCTCTAAATAACACTGATCGAGATTCGTCGGCGCAATTGCAAAAATCCACAGCCCGCGGTGTTCGTGGTGCCATTGGTCGAAGCGAGAGGAAGAAAGAAGAGAGAGGGAGGGAAAGCGAGATATCGAAACAGATCTGTCGGAAGGAAACTCGTCCTCGGGTTCCTTCGTTCGCTCTTATCCTTTCTCACCCCCGCCCCATCTCTTCGTCCTCGCTTTTCATCCTCCATCGGAGGGAATTCACTTCGCCGGGTAGTCCTCTGAGATTCCAATGCGCTCTCAAACACGTCGAGATTACGTCGGAGCTTATGGATTCCTTATCCAATCTTTCGATCAGCGCTCGGACCCGGACGTCTTACGCTCTTAGAACCGCGTCTACGCGGAGCTCATTCGCGAAAAACTTGATTTTACGTGCGTCGAGCGATGCTGAATTCTCAGCCGCGCCTGGCGAACAACAGCGATCGCGGCGCGAAAGGACCTTCTCTGCAACACGTAGGCGCAAAAATAAAAATGTTTAATCCTCCGTGTACGGTCATGTTTTTTGGGACATACAGTTTAATCTAGTTCTGTCAGATTTTAACTTTGAATTATCGTAACATTGTTGAATTGTTATTTTTGGACACATTTTTTTTCTAGAGATATAGAAAAGCTTTAGTTAAAATATATTAGCGCAGCAAAATCAAAATCTGCAGATTTGCACTTTTATGAAATTTTCATGGACTTCTAAATTGGAACACTGAGAAAAAAATATCTGAAAATTTATTGGTGTTATATAAAGTTTATTTTTATAAAATAAATTTTTATTCCACAAATAAATTTTCAAGTTTTTTCTCAGTGTGAGTGATCGAATATTCGTTCGAGTCTCACGGACGTAATATTGTACGCGGAGAGTTAATAAATCATTTTCTATTAATTTCTTCCATTTATGATGAGAAAACTCCATTCAGTATCAATTGTCACGATATTAGAGCCAGTAAACACACACATACATTTTCTATAGTTATTGCTTAGAAAATAACTCCACGAAATTATCGAGAATTGGCGTCACATATATCCACGAAAGTTTTAATATGGAGACACGACTGTACGATGGCAAGAAAAATCCGAGAAAGACGGGAGATCTAGAAAATCGGAGAAGTCTTACGAAATTTATAATAGCGCCGAGGGAGAACGCGAGAGGAACGTAGACTTACGATACGTAACGTATCGCCACGTGACGTCACGAAGAAGTTACGTAAAGAAAAATGTAATTTTAGATCGTACATGCACCCGCACGTCGCAAGAAACGGTGGCAGCGTGCTCGCTTTCGATCACGCGACGTAACGCCGAGCGCGTATCGATAAACCCGACGCCGGTCGTGTACGCAATATTAAAATACTCCCCGGAGATGGGCGAGATATTGATTTTCTAACGAACGGCGCGGGCGTAACGATAATCGTTATTAACTGCGTTTAAATTGTATTTTCGATATTTCGGGGAGCTATTACTGGTTATCGGTCCGGCGAGGCGCACTCGCGAAGGCGCGTAAATATTACAGTTTACGTAAAAGCACCAATGGATTACGGTCGTCACCGGATCCGCGCGCCGATATAACCACCCCGTCGCGCCACCCTCGCCACCATCACCACCGTCCTCTCGAAATTTCCGCAAAGGATGAGAGACAGAGGGAGGGCGAGGTTGCAAGTTTATGCTCCGATCGTTCGCCAATCGCGCTCTTAACAGCGGTTAACGCTCGTTCTCCCTACGTCGTATCGCTATCCCGGTTCCCTTCAATAGCCGGTCTCGTGCTAATTTACACTGAAATCCATAAACGCCCAAAGCGATCTCGCCGCTCGCGGCCACGTAAACAGCGTCGTAGAACGTCCGTTTTCGTGCCAGCACGTCTGTTCATGGAAGCTCTGCGGGGTCCGAGAGAGGATACTGCGGAGACGTACGGAAGGAGATGTAGACGGCGGAAGGAAACGTAGTACAGGAGGACGTAGAGGGATGCGCAACTAAGGACGTGGAGAGAGAAGGGTGCAAGGGCGAGAGGCGTAACAAGGGTGAGAGAAGATGAGGCTGTGAGGAAACGACGAAGACGGGAAGCGAGACGTGAGCGAGTGTGATGGGGGGATAGAGATGTAGAGATAGAGATACACAGAGAGAGAGAGAGAGAGAGAGAGAGAGAGAGAGAGAGAGAGAGAGAGAGAGAGAGAGCAGTGACGATGTGGTACAACCTCGTTGGCTCTAATACGGGCTATTCAGTCTCTACAATGCGCTAGTAATATGATTTTACCGTCATCTCGGTTCTCGCACTCTCTCGCCAGACATGGACGGACGTGCCGGCTGAACGGACGTACCACACACGCACGCATGCACGCACGCTGTCACCTGACGCGGCACGCACACATGCTCGCACGTACACACCTGTCGACACGCACGCGAGAGGGACGCGCGAGCTGCCGCAAATTTACGCGTGGCTCGTGTCGAGTCGCCCTCCGGAGGGCCCTTTCGATGTACAGGAGGTACATTTCCATCCCGTGCTTCTGCCTCCGTTTAGCGTTTATTTCTTAATAATTATCGCGCGCATGTGTGTGCGTGAAATTATGACTTTAATTGGTAATTGTAGCAATTGTAGCAATTGGCGCTGCCTGTCTATGTACATGTGTATGAAAATTTCATAATACGCGGGATATTAATGCAATTCGCGGAGAACTCCGAGCAACTCCGGCTCCAGCGAATTATTTTACGCAACGTCAAACGTTCTTGAAGAATTTAATTCCGACGTGGAACAGCACAGTTCTCTCTCTCTCTCTCTCTCTCTCTCTCTCTCTCTCTCTCTCT
>NW_022639608.1:417050-430576 GCF_010583005.1 Odontomachus brunneus | reverse complement strand
TCTCTCTCTCTCTCTCTCTCTCTCTCTCTCTCTCTCTCTCTCTCTCTCTCTCTCTCTCTCTCTTCCTCACTCTTTCTCTCTTCCTCACTCTTTCTCTCTTCTCTACTCTCTCTCTCTCTCTCTCTCCCTCCCTCTCTCTTTCTGTATTTATCTATCTATCTCTTTATCAATCCATCTCTCTTCTTCCGTTTCGTCTTTCTCGGGCTTTCTCTCAACGAGATGACCTCGCACTCTGTTTTATGTGCAGCACGGACACGCGGCCGTTTTCAAAAGTAATCGTGAGTTGAGGTTAACACGAATGTAATAACATCACGAGGGTCCGCAAAGCGACTGGGATGGATCTTTGATCGCTACGCGAACCGCGAATTATCCGGAATAACTTTCGGTATGCGCTGAGTGAGGATAAAGGAACGCGCGCAGCTTGCGTTCAGTGCGATGACCAGTGGCCAAGTTCGGTTCTCGCCGATATATTGGTCGTTTATTATTTCGGAAAGCCGATGAAAATTATGAAAACTACGTAAAATGGAGTTCAAGATTTACGACAACGAGCGTGTACACCACATGCGTGTCTACCAGGAGGAGGGGAAGGTTAATCAAATGTTGAAACGCCGGTCTTTGATCGAGCCAGGACAGGCATGGGTGCGCCGGTGAAAAGCTCCGTGCTCTTCAGTAGAGGCGAACTTAAATTGAAAGTGTCCTCTGGTGTACAAGGGGAACAGGAGTTGTAGGGTGATAGAAGGGAAAGGGCGGGAAGAAGAGCCGGCGGCAAGGTTGAAGTTCTCCGCGACATAAAGAGTAAATAGAAGGAGAAACGGTTGGCTCGTCGAAGGAGAAGCGGAAGAACGGAAGGAGGAAAAGATGAGAGGCTCGCCTCCCAAAGGAAAAGAAGCAGGTACAACTAGGTAAAGAGAAGACGTTGCGAGCAGGGCAGGTGGAGGTAAACGCGGAGGTGAGGGTAGCGCAGGGTTGAGCGAAGGGGTGAGGGTTGTAGTGCATTTTAATAATCGCGACTAAAGCGAGTGGCAGCCACCTTAGCGGCGTTCAAAGTCGCGCGAATTGCCATTACCATGGCCTGCTCGCAAGCTCCGAAAGTGACGGAGTATTGAAATTAAGTGTCCTCCACTCCGGCGCATGTATATTTCCTTCGGAGACGACAACGACGGGGTCGCGATTCCTCGCGAGATGTTCTTTGGCGTGCGCGCGCGGGACATCAACTCGGGCGCGAGCTCCTTCGTCGCCGGACGAACGAAACGCAATTAATCATCGGTAGGTCGGGATTACCGGGCGGAGCTCTGATCGCGGCTGTTTTATTTCTCCGTGTAATTAATTAAAATTTCTTGCGGCCTCCTGCAGTCCGGGACGCCTTCTTGCATCGTCGACGCGTTCTCTGAATAAATCATTCGGTGTCGCGAGGCTACGCGTGAAATAATATCGCAAAGAGAGAATCATCGTTTATATTTGTCAAATCGCGCACTGCGAGCGCTTATCTTCGGATACTTCGTATCACACCTCTTTTTTCTTCTTGTATATTGTACACTGAGAAAAAATATCTAAGAAAAAAATGTATTTATTCGATAGCTACTAATATTTACTCTTATAATAATATAAAATACTTTTCAAATAGAAAAATATACATTTTCTTAAAAGCTTTTCATGAATACAATTGTTTGCTCTAGAAAAAAATTTAGATTGAAGTATAAATATATTATAGGTGCATCTGCCTGAATATATATTACTGAATAAATATTTTTTTTATTTTTTAGGTATTTTTCTCTCAGCGTATAGTTTTGTGCGCGTTTGTGCAATGTCATAGTTTGCAAATTCAACAAAAACAATTCAACAAAAACTAGACACAAAGACAAATAATTGTTGTATTTTGACATTTTTTGTCAGCAGTAATTCCTGATATTTCGAGAGAAACCAAAATTGCTTTAATATATTTAAAATATGCCAAGTCGAAATTTGGTTTCCACTTTAATTTTATAAATATTCCATCAAACTTGAGAAATCATGGAGATTCTCAAAATATAACAGGTTTTTGACTCACTTTGTTTATGATGGTATAAATAGTTATCCATCAACGTGTTTTCTAACATGTGTCATGTGTGTTGATGTTTAAAATAATTATTTTTCAATGACTTTTTAAAAATATTTGTCTCTCTTAATATTCTACATTCATATAATCTTTGTTCTTAATTGAATTAAGATTATTTCAATTATTTTTAATTCAGCAATTATATTAATTATGATAATTATGATATGTAATTAAAGGTAGAGCAAATGAGATAAGTAAATATTAAATAATATATAGATAAATAATGAGAGATTGAAAGAAAATAGTGTATTTCGATGTCTCATTTTCATAATTTTTTTTGTTCATGCTGTTGGATATTTCTATATAATGTATGATGGCTGTTGTAAGGTCAAACATTATAGTTGTGTCCAGTAATATAATGCGATAATGGAAACTTAAATTTGAGTGCAATAATAGAAATAAACAGAAATTAAAGGGAGGCATTGAAAATTTTGCATTGAAGATTGCACTTGTGGTTTAAAAAATATTATTGGAGATACAAATTAGCACTTGCAAAACTCGGGTCAGTACAGACAGTTGTAAATTATTCACTATCTTTGAGTGGAAATATAATTAATTACAGATTCGTATTTATATATTACTGTTCGCGATTATTTAAATTAACATATTCTCTTGCTATGTAAAATAAGTATAATTAGACAAATAATAAGAGATTCGTGAAGTTAATTTTTCATCAAATCACTATCTGCAGACTATAAATGTCAGCTTCGGATTCCCAATTTCGACTCGAGATATTTCATTCTCAATAAATCAAGGATTTGTTAAAATCGATCATCGATCGATCTTGAATAATAAATGGCTCGACATACCCCTATATATGATGTATCGCTGCTCATGGCCCTGCGACTTTCGTCCTACGTCTTAGCTGCCGGCTGCTTCATTGTAGACCTCTATATATTCCCTCGTGGCTTTGGCACTGACACTCGCGTAGGTACGATCGGGAAAAGTGCATGTCAATTAACGCGATACCGACGACAGCCCGATGAAATATTTCAAGAGTCGGCAAAAGTATTTATACATCCGACGAGAATAACACGTACACTTGTACACACGTGTAATATGCGCTCGCTCGCGCGTGCCGCTCGCCGCCTCGAAATATAATGATGCGACACATAATGAGTTATTATTTCGCGAGCGTCTGGAAGTTTCGCGAAGGTGTTAGAAAGTTCTTATCGACGCCGTCTGTCGTTGTACGTACCTCTCACGGTCGGCGCCGGTTACTGACTAGCCCGCGTGCCTTTCACTTTTTGTGGGCGGGGCGTCGCGCGGCACGCTGTGAGTTTGGTATTGTCACGCCCCCCTTGTACTTACGTCTCATTACGCTACGAGCCGGCGGCGAGCGGCCTAGTAGCACGCGTCATACGACACATTCCAGACGATTCTGAAATATTACACCGGTTTCCGCGCTGTTTAGGCTGCGTTCGGAAACACACACTGTGTGCACACTACTAGACGATAGCCGTTGGAGTGAGCGAAATACAAGAGTGAGATAAAAAGAGAGGGAGAGTACTCGAGTGACGTTTCCGAACGTAGCCTTAATCGGGCTCTCGTTCGCGTCGCGTCAATGAACACGTGTTCCTCCTTCGAATCGTAACGCGAGTGTCAGTGCCGGTGTAATGATGGACTATCTGGAGCAGCCGAGAGTAGAGTGCGGGATCAAGCAGCCAAGACGAAGGACGCAAAATGCCAGGACACGAGCAGCGATACTTCATACATTTCTAGGTATGTAAAATTATTACGCCGAAGATATCTTCGCTTGTGATGGAAATTGACGAATGCACTTGAAATAAGGAAATATCTCAAGTCGAAATTCAACATCTACTTTAACATCCATAGTACATCGTTATTTGATAAATAAGCGTATATTTATTTTACATAGTAAAATATATCGATCCAAACAAGTCGAATAACGATATACGAATACGAATCTGAATACAAACAATGAATTCTACTTTCAATAGACGATCGTGAATAATTTACAGCTTTGATTAACGCTGTGAGAGTCCCGTATATTTTAATTTGTGTCTAATAATTCTTGTTGGATCTCAAGTTCCGTTTTGAATTTAGCAATGCCTTCTTTTAATTTATGTTTATCTTTTTTATTGTGTAAAATAAAAATTTAAATCTTTATTAGTGCATAGCGGACACCTATTATTGGACACACAATTATTATTTTTAAATTCACAAAAATTTTTCCTATTAAGTTATATGAAATGAATACATTATTCTTTGAAATTAAGAATAAAAATTAAACGTAGACAAAATATTGAGATGATCGAATAAATTTTTCTTACATTGTAAAAACTGATGTGTTAAATTTACATAAATGAGAATGGATGATTTGGGACACATGAAATGTTAAATTTAACACATCAGTTTTTACACTGTAGATAAAACTTTCTATGAGAGCGTCAATACAGAGTACGTAAACAGGGCAATCATTAAACATCTATAGCGCTAAATAGCTTCTGTATAGTGTTTGTACCTCGAAATTCTCGATTGATCCTTTAAGCTTGAGAGAGAATTTGCAAAGTTAATGTGAAACTGAAATTTCCACTAGGGATATCTCGACTATTCTGAAGTATTTCGAAGTTAAATGTATCGGAGGCTCTCTCTCTCTCTCTCTCTCTCTCTCTCTCTCTCTCTCTCTCTCTCTCTCTCTCTTTCTCTTTTATTTGGAGATCAAGGCTTGCGCCAAGAATGCCGGACAGTTAGAAATCTCGTTAGAAATTTAATGCCAGTATATAAAGTTACTCGGGGACTGCTCTCTCCCCGATTAAGCTGCCATTGGCTTAAGGAGAGCGCGCCTTGTAAAAGAAATACAGGAATCATGCGAAGAATTCGTAAAGCTTTTTATCCGATACGCGACGTCGTGTGCGCGAAACTAGAAGATTTTGTAACGTGCCGAAAGTTCGTTCACGCGATTGATTTAATGCGCGATGGGGCACAAATTCGTAATAACCGTCCAATGTCCCGTAGCGAATTATACAGTCTCCGATGTTCGTTGGAAATTATTCATTTATCGGCCAAGTTTAATATCGCTTTAATTTACGCTCCTTCACGATACTTGATCCTAAGTACTTCGCCCGAGCGCTGTATAATTAGTATGGAAGCTTTTAATGGTTGAATTAAGTATTACGACACGAAAGTTCGCTCGACGGCAATGTCTTTATATTATAGCCCGTTCTGCGAAAGTTTTCGTGTTATGCCGACGAAAAGATGAGGAAGATCGGAAATGCATGCATTCTATTTTACAGACTCGATCTCGGCGAAGTCGTATCGCGAATGCCTTTGGAATTTTCGTGTAATGGAAACAATTCTATTCGACTAATGTCATTCAGCTTTTCGCACTTATCAATGTATTGTTACTGTTTAACTAACGAAAGTTGGTCACGCGTTGGTTTAATTGCGAGCAATGAAGGGAACGTTACTTCTTACATTTTTTCCGATACCGAAGGATAGAAATTTAATCCGAAAGCTTAATGTTTCCCCCGCGAAAATGGGCCTCGCCGATTAGGCCACGAGTGGCTGAACGTGCGTCGTTGAAACGTGGCGAGAATGGCCGAATAAAAACGTCTGGATAGCAATTTGAAACGGCCGGGGGTAGGTAATTCGCGGCACCGGGGGCGGGTATTACGAGGTCGAATGGGGAATCGACTCGTGGCCGCGTGCTCGTTTCGCGGATATATTTTTATGCGAGCGCGTCTAATGCCGACTTCACGAGGTCGTCGTTTCTTCCTGCCAAAGTTTAGACTAGCGTTAAGACTAGCCGTGAACCAAAAACGAAAGTAAAAAAAATACGAAACAACAGTTGGTGAGTGTGTGAAAAATTGCGATTAAGATGTCGAGCGTGCTATCGGTATCACCTGTGCGAATTGAATTCTTCTGATATTAAAAGAACAATTAAATCACGCGATATATTTCGTCGAAATTATTGCATCTTCTACACTGAAAGAAAAAATATCTAAAAAAAAATGAAAGAAAAAATATCTAAAAAAATAAAGTATATTTCTTCGATGAGCATTAATAACATTTATTTGTATTAATGTACATATATTTTTTAGACTGAGAAAAGATTTGTCTTCAGAAGTAAAAATATATTTTCCTTTTCTTAAATCGTTTTCTTAAAAGCTTCCCATGAAAGCGATTGTTTATTTTAATTAAATAGAAAGATTTAGATTTGAATAAATACATTATCTACCGAACAAATATTGCTTATTTTTTAGATATTCTTTCTCTCAGAGCGTATCATACGACCAAGAATATTTCTTATCATTGAATTCACTGAGATTATTGTATCATCATGTCATTTTTCTTTACATTCAAAATTGCTATAACGTATGGAAAGAGATGCGTCTATTTGAAGAAAGGTAACATGTGCTCTAAATGAATTTTGCGCCAATTGACGGGAGCTGTACCGAATAATTAGACGTGAGAGAGTTACTCTGATAATCGGCGCGAATCCAACCGGAGCCGTCACTCGATCCAACGTTGCGAGCACTTAACGTGACCGCTTGAAAGTCACCCACCGTCTCGGCGTACCTTTCGCGTTGCATTTACATCCCGAACGCCGGTAATGCATCCGCCGCATCTCCGCGCTCGTTAGTCGCAAGACGCGAGGTAAGTTCCTTGAGGCGAGGCGAGGACGCGGCAGAGGGTCGCGCGGGAATACCTAATTACGTATTTCGACGCACCATTTCGCTGATGACGGATACTCCGTTCCGCATTGATATGCAGCCGAGAAGTAAATTGATCGAGACAGGCCACGGGGTGGGTGGGCGCTCTCTCCCGCGCGCGCCACGCTGAAATTCGACCACGGACCATCTCCCGTTCCGGGTTTCTCCATGACATCCGCAGTTTCTATCATGCGACCCGACGTACCGCATTCGCGACGCGTTCCGCATCGCGGAGGGAGGCATGCATGACGACGGTGGCCCGGTGACGGAGCGGGAATATGGTGCGATTTAGCGAAACGTATGTCACACCGTGCACTTTTATGGCAGCCGCGAAGGTCAGCCGGTCATCCAACGTGGACGCTACGTGATTGCGGTTTCGCGGATGATCGCGTTATGGCAACCAGCCTGTTAAACCCGCAACCGGCTGCACTTGGGCACTCGGCAATAACAGCATCGCACACACGCTAATCTCCTTTGCGACGCGCGCAACCTCATATCTCGATGCTCCGAATTCTCTTTTCGCGTCAGCTTATTATTCTCTGGATCGGCTCGGCAGCTCGATTTCGCCCCCCGGGCCGGTGAGGTAATTACTAGAGATTCATGCGGCGAACGTGCAGGAGCAATAAGATCCCGACATCTCTCGCGCTACCACGTTTAGCGTCGAGAACGCGCGCGGGAATATGGACCATTGTGGAGATCGCCGCGAAACCATCGCGATATTCGCTGGGTAGAAGCCGAGAGATCCCGTTTCACTCTACTCCCGACGATACCGACTCCGGTACCCGGCGGACCGTAAATACACTCCCAGGTAGTGGCTCCATTACAAACTCTTCCTGCGCGTCTGTATCCGTCGTCTGTCGTCGCATAATTGCCTCGAATTTCTAAGGAAGCGGCCGCGCTCTCGCTTCTCTCCGCCCGCTACTTTATTCGGCGCCGCACTCGGCACCGCCTTGTCAATATTATCGCGATTCGTAATGTCGACGTCGGCGATGTTACGAGTACCGTCTTCGTCGTCGTCGTCGTCGTCGTCGTCGTCGTCGTCGTCGTCGTCGTCGTCGAGGGAGAAAACGACGGAAAGGCAGAGAAGGAGCGATGAAAAGAAGAGGCGACATTACGCTCTCCTTTCCCCTTCCGGCGTAGGAAGCGGCAATTTGCCTCGCCGCCGCTTCGCGAAAATCACCTCGAGGTACCCCTAGACGCGCCTTTCTCCGCGCCGGAGATATCATCCGCGGTGCTTCTGAAGTTTCATCGCGGCCAATAGCGCCGGGGAAGAACATTCAACCCTACAAAGTACGGGCGTCGGTTACCGCGGCACATAGAAATTGTTCTCGGAATGATGCCCGATATCGTGGCTCCCACGCGAATCTCGTTACCGTAAGGGAGGGAATGTTGCGAATAAGATTAATCGAACCGTGTCAGCGCGGTTACAATTACAGAAGCTATCCGTTATCCTGGAGAGAAAGACGTTGTGTTGTTCCCTGCACGGGAGAGATGTTCATCTGTTTCATTAGGAAATACCGTTTAGAGCGCTTACAATTCGGGGTTACAAAGAGTTACGTCATTAATCGCGTCCCCGTGACAAAGGAAATAATCGTTATTGAACTGAAGGTTAATGATAAACTAAGATTCGAGAACACGAGTAGTGAAGATCTCGTTACTTTTTTGGTCACAACGTTGAGGAATATTTTCTGTGTAAAGTGCCCATGTCAAAATAATCTTTTGACCTTTAAATACGAATATTTAAAAATCGGAACAATAAGAATGTTCAGGATTACTATTCGGAAGTTGATATTTTTATCTTGATTTATATAACTTTATATAATTTGATTACCGATATTTAAAAAGAATTTGCCTTTATTTAGCGGAACGCGTTGGAATATTTGAAACGCGACCTGCTCTTGTCGCGATAAGCGAGTACGTGTTTCGTGACGGTTTATCCCGCAAATCGCGCGGCAGAGATATATAAACGAGACATACACAACACACGCAACTCATACATACAGAGATTATGGGATAGCCCGTCATATTTTACGCCACGTGCGTTCCGCCTGCTTCTTTTTCCACCGTCGTTCTAAAGTAACACTCTGCACGTCTCACTCTCACTCGCGCGCAATCGCCTCTCTGACCTTTCAATATTTCCATACCCTCGTAAGCACGCACGTAAGCGACCTCGTCGATTTATGGCGCGACCGATCGCCCCGCGTTTGCAGGTTCGACTGCTCTTTCTCTCCTTTCTCTCTTTCTCTCTCCCTTTATCGTTGGAGAAAAAGATAGCCCGCGGAATGCTATTGGCAATACAGAGAGCGCGTTGAATGGGCCATGATACATAAAGCGCGTTAGTGATTCACGGAATTCGAATGAACGAGGAAGGGGGAGAGAAAAGGCCGGAATGAGAAGCTGCATTTATCATCGTAGCACCATATGTTATTCCCGCAAGTATAATCGACGTTCATCGAATGCAAATTTCGTAAAAATAATTAACATTCATCGAACGAGCCGTGAGACATAAAACTCGCGTTGGTGCAGCGCGAATCGGTGAAATTCCGAACGAACACGAACCCGGGAAAGCGATAAAGTCACTTCCACGTGAAATACGTCGCCAGAAATGCAAATCTTAGAATAATGCAATTAACATTTTTATCCGCGAATTTCGATATAGCAGAAATATCGCTCTCGACATCGAGTTAATGAAATAATTTCAATACCGAAAAGAATTCCGAAACGCGCCGACGAATCGCCCGCCGCCACCCTCGGCCGCAGGGAAAATTGGGTTTGCCGTCACGTTTAGCCCGCAAAATAGCTCCGCGTCTGTTTTGAATTTTCGATTTTGCAGCCGCGTCGCGCTCCCTGCCGTCGGGCCTTTGTATCCCTCCCTCGTTTTAAACATTCCGCCGTGCATTACGTATGTATAAGCGCGTAACAGTTAATTTCAAAGTGCGGTCGCAGTAGTCGACGACGTATTCTCGCGTACGCGAGCGTCGCTTTACGCTCTTGGCTCCGACGTTGTCGGGGATTTCCGCGATGCCGCAGGGACGAGACGGAAGAAGACGGGGAAGAGGATAGGGCATAGTGATTTCACGACGACGACTGTGCACTGAGTGCCGCGAGAGCAAGGGAGAAACAGCAAAAGAGAAGCCAGAACCTCACACAGGAAGAAGGAGATGGTAGAAGCGCGTCTTCGCTTCCGCATAATGGATTCAAGTATAAATATGAATTTCCGCGGGAGAACGCATTTAATTATTCTGCGCGAGCGTGCGCCGCTCTATCTTCCTTTTTTCATCAGTTTTTCCTCCCTTTACCTTTTCTCTTCATTGCGAGTGCGAGTGTGTGTGCATACGTGCGTGTGTGCGCGCGCGCTCGCTCGCTCGCTCGCTCGTTCATTCGTTCGTTCGTTCGTTCGCGGACGGCGAGTTAATGAAAACGTCACGAAGATTTGCATAGACAGCGCGCCGCGAGAGAACACACCGCGCTATAATCAATTCTGCGCGATTCGTGTGTGATTCAATTACTCACCCAATTACTTACAGCCCAATTATTCAGCGCCGTCCTGAGCTTTTCACGCTCAAAAGATCGCGCGACTCTGAGGGACAATCTTTTTAGGAATCTATTAAAATTTAATTCTTCGTAGATCAGAGAGTGAAAGGGATATAGTAAAGAGAAAAATAGAGACAGATATATGGGGATAGAGGTATGCTTACACTTTGTGCCAATTAGATCCGTATTTCGCACAAATATTTATTTTCATTGAACCTTTGCCTCCTTTCTTCTATTTTCGTTTTTCCAGTTTCCACAATGTCGTCTCCGTAAAGTATTAAACTTCACCTCGTGAAGTTTGCTTTTTTTTCCCTCTCCCTTTTTCGTTTCCAGCTCTGTGTTGGAATCTAAATTAATTAAATTAGATCGCTTTGAAAAGAGCGACCATTTGTTACGCTCGTATTCTCTGATATTTTTAATTTTTTCCCCTTACTCGCCCTTCTCTCTCGCTCGTGTATTTAATGAACACACATTAGTCGATGCTCGAGAAAACGATGCAAAACGCAAAGTGAATTCTCGTTACATTTCCTTATCTCGCTCCACGTTCGTAACTTCTTTTTTGTTTCTTATATAATGCCAGGAAAACTTTTCTCTCACTTTTACTCCTGCGCCTTCCACGTTAAATTGTTTCTTATTATTATACCTTCTTCTCTCTCTGTTTCATAATTAACTTGTAAGTATCATAACTCCTTCTCTGAATATTCTTCTCCTGCTGCTACGTATTCCGCGACGTTCTAAGTTTCTCGAGAAATGTGGGATACCACTCCACTTCTTTATTCACCCACCGTTCTAAATTTAAAAGGCCAAATTCGCGTTGGCGAAGCCGTCGTTGCGAAATTAAGATCGAGAGCTCGGGCATTGTTCTCCCCGTGTTATTCTCTATTCTACTACATTTCTAAAGTAGAGAGTTGTCAAGCGCTATAAGCGATCCATCTCGATCCACATAATGCACGAGGGTGGTCCGTTGTCACGCCGATAGTCTTAGCTCGAAATAAAACACAAGACGTGGCTCTGTGCGCGCACTCGTCCTTTTTTCGCGTTCTATTCGCCCTGAATACACGAAGTTACGTGACGACACCTCTTTGTACTCTCGGTCGCTATTACCCCGGGAAAGTACTTCGCCTTCAACGCCTTCGACGTCGAAAAACTTTCCGAGGGGGTGTTACCGTCGGGCCTCGATGTGTACGTATTCATCCGTCACTTCGACGTAGCGCATAGCCCTTGTCAAGCTCTCTGTCATCCGAGCTCCTGCGATTTGTCCCGCTCGTATTCACAACAGCGAATCTATTCTCGTGGTTTTCACGCTTGGTAAAGCGGGGAAAACAGGACGGTGACCTCTCAAGTTAATAATTTTTTAGCCGGATATCAGTAACGGATTCATACGTAGAGAGAAAGAGAGAGAATAGTTATTATGTTCTATTTAAACGCGCAAGAAATAGAAAAGAGCGAACAAGATATAAAATAGAATAGCAAATCGTGGAAATTTAGAAGAGGAATTTAAGATTTCGATTTTTCGAAAGAAAAGCACGGCGATAATCCGAGTTATCTATCGCAATAGATACGGAGGACACGGAACAATATAGTCGGTATACCACGGTGGGAGAGAGATGTAAAAGGGAAGTTCGCCGGGTAAATGAAGTGATCGATAGGCAAATTCGAGGACTGACGAAGGTGCTTGTTCGCACGGAAGACGCGAGCGAAGTTCGCGGTCGTAGTTCGGTGTACTTTCTTACCCGTCGTATACGTGTTTAGGTTCGAGCATAGGAGAGCACGTATCTCCTGTCTTTCACTCAACCACCGTCGGCGCGCGGTGGCTAGAATCTTACTTGTCGATGAAAACTTGCTCCCGCGAGAGGAGAAAGATCTTGGTCTAGTCCGCCGAAGAAGCGTGAAAGTTGATCGGCGAGAAAATGCGCGCGGCGTGATGGATTCTTCAACCCTTTGCGAGTTTTCGCGCAGACTCAACGCAATGATTTATGGTCGCGGCCATGCAACTTTTTAATCGTACGAAACCGACGGGATTCGCGCGGGATTCTCGTTGTCTCAGAATGTCCCGCATTGTCCGCGGATCTGTCGGGAAACGCCTTTCAGTAAAGGGAATTAATAGCGGAAGCACGTGCGCGTAGGTGCGTAATTTTCCCCCCGTTGGCTTGCTTCCCAAAATTACGCAGCAATAAAGTTACGTGTCGGTATGCTGCGTGTAAAATGTAGCGTGTGTCGAGAGGAGCGCATTGTAGTCGGGCAGAAGGACGGAGGAAGCACGAGAAGAAGAGCGAAGAGAAAGAGAGGAAGAGGACGTCGCGCGCGGTTTCGCTTGGCTCTGCTCCATAACTTTATTGCTTTATCTCCCGTGTTTGCGGCGTGGCAAGGGGTAAGAAGGAAAAAAAGAAAGAAAGAAAAGTGTAAACGCAGGGTTGCAGGAGCACGTACTTTATTATTCGCCGGGAGGAATTTTTCGCGTATGAATTGCGCGAAATTAACGTGTCGCGAGCGCAATCACACGGTCAATTTTTTACCCTTCGTGATAGAGAAAGCTAAAGAGTGAACTTTCTTTTCGCTTCCGACTGAAAGGATGAATCGACGGGAAGCGTTATACAGGGTGTCCCGCGTAAAACGGACCAAAAGAAAAATATAAGTAGAACACATAAAAGTGAACAAAAATTGTATAGGTCATTTTTCAAACAACCACGTAAAATTTCGAGATATTAAAATAATTGGACAAATTAGAACGCGCGATGCGACAGGCGAGACATACGGCTCGCAGCGGTCGGCGAAGAAAATGGAAGAACGCACACGTACATGGACGCACACACGGAGCTACTCATTTCAGTATGTCAAACGGCCCACCTCTCTGGCCTATAAGATAGGCCCGCGAGCAATCATCCATTTTCTTCGCCGGCCGCGTCGAGCCGTATGTCCCGCCTGCCGTGTCGCCGCGCTCTGATATGTTCAACTATTTTAATTAATATCTCGAAATTTTACGTGGTTGTTTGAAAAATGGCCTATATAATATTTGTTCACTTTAATGTGTTCTACTTATATTTTTCTTTTGGTCCGTCTTATGCGGAACACACTGTATGTGTGTGTGTGTTTGTGTGTGTGTGTGTGTGTGTGTGTACACATATATATATTTTTTTTCAACAAAATTATACTTTTCAGCATTTTGTGGTATCTCGGCGGGAGAGAGAGAGAAAGAGAGAAAGTGTGTGTGTGTGTGTGTG
>NW_022639608.1:402098-416877 GCF_010583005.1 Odontomachus brunneus | reverse complement strand
AGAGAGAGAGAGAGAGAGAGAGAGAGAGAGAGAGAGAGAGAGAGAAAGTGAGTTCAATCAATCTTCCTAATGCGAAACGAGTCGAGGTACACCTCCAGCGCGGTACACATATACACGGCGCATAAGCGACATACATCTTCGTTATCTCTAAGGTTTATTAAGTACGTCCGATGTCACCGACGCAGTCATTCATCTCCTTACCGCGAGCGCGATGAGTTTTCGAGTTTTCCGAACTTCTTATTGGCGATGCAGCCGACCTAAGATCGCTCCCAAGTCTCGCCTCCTGCGCTAATTCACGTATCGCGCTCGGCCTTTGCGATACCGGGCCATTATCCCCTCGCAAACTTTTCCGCAACGTAAGTACGGGGCAAGGCGCGTCGATACTCATCTTGACAGTGTCACGGTAAAAAGAGTCAACGCGCACTTGCTTCGCGTGGCGGAGCAGGAGACGCGTCACGTCGACGCGCAAACAGTAGCCGTGACAATGGGCTACGTAACAACGAGAATCCCGGGGGCGCATGGGACACAGTGTGCGCCACCCTTCCATTGTTGTCCCGCTCTCGATACGCCAGGACGGCGGCGGCGGCGGCGGCGGCGGCTGCGGCGGCGCGCATTGGGTGTTCTTTCGCGGTATATACGACACTTCGAGGCCCCGATGGCACTTCCACCGAACGGCTGACCCGACAATGGACCACTCCACTCGAGGGTGGCGAACCATTCCTATGCTAACGGCCTTTCACGCCAAGTGCAGGGGCAGTCGCCTCCAAAGCGGTGAACGTCCCTGGCTGGATTCACAAACGCGTGCTGCACCCACACCCGTCTGCGCGTGAACGCGTACACACGTACACATAAACGTGTAGTCTCATGTGTATACATATAAAAGAGAGAGAGAGAGAGAGAGAGGGCCAGACACACGGGCGAACCAGGACTCGTCCGCGCGCATATATTTACCCTCTTGACTCCCGACGACGACGAGAACCGAGAGACGAGCACGAAAAACCATTTCCGGCCTCCGACGCTGCACCCTGTGGCTAGCGGAAGAGCAACCGTCGACAAAGAGTCGATTCCTCGCCGATACTCGACCTCGCGGATCGAATTCCGGCGCTGTGCCTGGCTTTGTGGAGAAAGTCGTTTCCGTGGAAAATCACTGTCTCTCTCTTCCTCTCTCCTTCCCCCGTCCTTCCTCTTTATCTCTCGCGTACGTGCGTATGCGTGCATACGTGCTCTCATCCCGACATTCACTTTTTCTATTCGCAATATTAGCGAAGGTAAATTGTAGACGTGCACTCTCGTACGCGTCGGAGTCACTTTTTTTCCGTCAGTCACCGAGAGAACGTTCGCGGTTCTGCGGAATAGCTTTTTATACGTTCGCGCGAATCTCACTCGCGATAAATGATCAATACGCGCAAATATTTGCCAATGTGAATTCAGACCGTACGAATTTGCAGTTTGCATTCGTGCAAGCGAGTGCGACTCGCGGACGATCGATCGTCTGTTATTAACCATCAATCTTTAATTGTCTGAACGAGTGTTTCGCGAACACCGTGATGACACTGTTTATTTTATTGAAGCTTCGATAACTGCACGCTGTCATTTTTCTTATGAACGTCAGAGGGTTGGAGAATATTACTTAGCACTCTGAACATTGTGCACAATGGGCATGTTATTGTATTAATCGCGTTTAATTGACTTCAAAAGATTATGTCTTCAATAATATAAAGAAAGAAGGTAATATTAGAACATAAATAATAAAAGATAACGAAAATATCTTACGATATATGTACAGAATGTTGGAATTTAGATGTCCGTGTACGTTTGTGTACAAATAGAATCCATTAAACAGAATAGAAAAATCCTTTGCAATAATTTTTAAGATTTTAGTTGAAAATTGGTCAGAGTTTCCATTATATCCGTTTTGTCTTATAGTCGCAGTTTATACCCTTTAAAAACGTAAAATTCGCTTCGCATAGCAAAATCAAACCCTTCTCGTTAAATTCAAGCATAGATTAATGTGCACTTTAACGTACACGCAAAAAACCGATGTCTTTCGTTACATGATTACGTTATTTAATACTTAGGAAGGACAATTTCACGTCCGTCAGTAGTGAGATAATTTTCCTTTTCCAACGGATCTTATTTCAAGTTTCTATGACGTCCACGAGCGGAGTTATTGATGTCTGCATCGATCTGTGTGCTCGATCAGCCGGTGTTAAACCCTTTCGTGACGTAGGTCAAGACACGACGCGCGGTGTAAACAGTAGCCGCATTCCGTAGGGCTATTTTGGGAATGATATCGCGCGCGTACGTAACGGGACACAGCGACCCCGGCTCGCTCTCTCCCCCACTCCACGCCTTCCAAGGACGGAGGCAAGGATGGTCGCCCCGTTCATCATCGTCTCACTTTAGAAGAAGATAGCATGTAAACATAGTATGCCGACGTAACGATAGGTGGCACACCCGGTCTGGCGCTAACGCCGAGCTTAACGTCGATGCCGCGGCTTCAAACGGTTGAATTTCGTTTAATTAGTGGACATGAAGCAAAAAGCAATTTCTTCTACACGTGTCTATAAGCCCCTTCTGGAAAATTCCCATTTGGAAAAGTCGATCAATTAAAGCACGGTGTGGCGATTACGCTTGTACAAGTGACACTCTACCTCACCCATTCGCGATTGAATTGTTTAGATTCCTTTCTTCATCTCGTCTGTTGTAACAATGATGAGATTAATATTGTTACTGCGTGTCGAAGTAAAGGAATGATTGTCGTGGTTATTTGCTAAAAAAATATGAAAATTTTTCTTTGTTCAATTTCACGGGTTCTATTTGCATATCAGCGTTGGTACGCGCTGTGTCAGACATTCTATATACTATTCCACCGTCGCAATGAAAAGAATATACTAAAAATATACATTAATATCGTCGTCGCGGTAGCAGTCGTCGTCTAGCAACAAGTGGTAATAGGCTGAGCGTAAAATAGTATATTCATTAGATTCCTTTTACCAAAACACCCTCTACTCACACGTCGGCGAAAGGAACGATGATAAATTAGACATTAGTTCGGCGCCTCGTCGCGGATTACGTCGACGAGCACCATGCGCGTTCGAAAGTTTCGGGGAGCAGGAACGACGGGCGAAGACACTGCGAAGCCGCGAACACGCTAGTGAAGTGGAGCGCGGTAATAAAGTGGAGTAGTTGTGCCGAAGTAGTTTCCCTACGGAGTGCGCAACAGCCGGGACGGTGTGTGTATGAATGCATGCGTGTGTGTATGCATGTGTGTGTGTACTACATCCGACGGAGAAGGCAGGAAAGGTAGGAAGAAAGGAACGAATCCTAGCTCCTTCGCTCAAGTCCAGACTTGTGATCTTTACTAGTGAGGGCGTTCTAGCGGCTCGTCGCTCATTCTCGTCTGATGATAAAACGTATTGTCGTGTCCGGTCGATGTAGAATTTCCGGCACGGGATTTGTTGCGCCGCGCCGTCGAGCGTGCGCCCAAGTGGTAGTAAATTTCTACGGGACTACAATTTTCGGAATGCGACACAATGCAGCCGCACGAGCGAGCGAGCGAGCGAACGGATGGACGGATGGACGAACGAACGAACGAACGAACGAACGAACAAACGGACGGATGGACAGACAGACAAACGAGCGCGTTTCCCTCGTCGAAAAATAATCCAGCTTAGAGGAAAATCGCGCGTTTCAGCGAATCCCTTCGAGCGCGAGAGCGCGCCTCGCTTATGGGGCGAGCTAATTTCGTACCACGGCTTGTTTACCGGAAATACCGACACAATTGAGTACAAAAACGATAAACAGCGAAATAGCC
The DNA here is from genome assembly GCF_010583005.1 of Odontomachus brunneus. Classification (NCBI taxonomy): domain Eukaryota; kingdom Metazoa; phylum Arthropoda; class Insecta; order Hymenoptera; family Formicidae; genus Odontomachus; species Odontomachus brunneus. The sequence goes on along the minus strand of NW_022639608.1, from coordinate 413,060 downwards.
GCGATGTATTATCATTAACGATTTATTATCGCGGCTTATTCGAGCGAGCATTTTCACAATATTCATAACGCGTGTGCAGATAACGCTTGTCAATTATCTTAATTACTAATCGTCGTATTTTCGTTGAGAGGTACGTTTACGCGTTTGTTTGTGATCGTCGTCGGTGATGTCGATCATCGTAGGAAAGACAAAATACCGCGAAACTACACTTGTCTATTTTCTTGAAGTGAATCAACAAAACTTTTTTATTATATCAGCAAAAGGAGCATATCACCCTCCTATGATCTTTGAGTATTTACTGATTTTCAGTAGAGACACTCTCGCTTTATTATACCATCTTGTATCTCGCTGATTTATAATTAGTGCAAGGAAAAAAGAAAGTTTGATTGAATGAGCTAATTTCTGGTGAAATATGAACGATTCAGGAATTCCGTTGAGAGTACAAAATTTATGTTTAAATTGACTGAAAATCTTGAAAATTTAGACTGAATTCCGATCGGAATCACTCCAATCGGAATTTCTGAATCGTTCATATTTCGCCAGAAATTGGCTCATTCGACCAAACTTCGTTTCTCATATAGAAGTGAGATATCGCTACAAAATCTGTAATATACAAATTCGATGTACAATACATTAAATTCAACTTTCTGCGTTTGTGACTGAAATTAACGGCTTTGATGTGTCTTAAATGCAACAATACCGTCTATGTTCGCAATGTACGTCAATGACGAGAATAGTCTCTAATATTAATCGATTCTTTCAATAAAATTTTACTGATTACTAGACTTATAACTGAACCAACAATTATAACTATAAGTTTCAATGAAGAAAATACTGATTGTACTTTAAAGAGCTTGACGCTACAATTTCGCGACAGCGTTAGCTGTTCGTCCTCGCGGTATCGTGTTATTTTTCGACGTCGCTTTTACTATTCGTCCTAATTTTATTCTGCGAACGCACACACGGTATCGAAGTTGATAAAAACGATTTATTTTCGCAGCGGTATCTTCTGTCAGTCAAAGCAGCTCACGAGCGAAATTACGGGCGGATTTAACGATCGTTTCCTCCGGCTTTGTCATACTCCGGAATCTCGATCTGTACCTATACCTCCACAAACCCGCGATCCCCTTCCCTCTTCCCCTGTCCCTTATGGCATCCTTCGATCGTCGTTGTCGTCGTTTCTCTCTCCGTCTGTCTCTCCCTTTCTCTCTTCGCCGACAACCGCTTTGAGGAAACTCGTTAATCCAGCTCGAAACTGCGAGAGCACTCGAACTTCCTGAGTCGAAAATGATCGATCGAACCCTGCATTTGGGACTCGGCTTCGCCCGAAGATCGTAGATATATGTACATAGATACACACACACATACTCGTACAAAGGAGGATGCGAACCTCCAACTGTAATTAGGAGTTTACTCGATTCATGCGGATTTCCACTGGAGTTCAACGTTGCTGCGGTCGCCACGATCGTTGCACGATCCAAGTGCATTGCACGTAGCGTCGGACACGTCTTTGTAAAATCACGGGTGAGTCGTGAAACGTCACGATGTGGTGACATTGTTACTTCGAAGACGCAAGGAAAGAAAGAAAAAAGAAGAGAGAAAGAGAGAGATTTTTACGAACGACGTCGTAATGCAGAATATTACGAGAGAAATAATGCCGCGATGCACACCACTTTAATTAACCGCGATCGCTTTCGGCGTAACGTTGCCTTGCCTCTCGTGTCCCGCAGCTCTCTCTAATCCTCACGTATGATATACGAACGATACGCAGCTACCATGATAAGCTCCGAGTTTGATACAACCGTGCTTGATTCGGATTGCAGCCGGAATAATAAGAAGCAAAATCGATTTGCTCGAAGCATACGCCGGGGCGCAAGGCACAGGATGTAAAAACTGAATCCTGTCCGCCTGGACGAGCGTAAACCTCCGTAATCCGTCTATAAAACAAAATCCTGGTGGAATAGAGGTGGCCGGCCTGCGGCAGACGTGGACGCCATGTATATCCGCGTGTTAGCCGGGACGAATCTCTTACCCACGGCCAATAAGCGTATCATACGGATCTCCATCTCTGAAAATTATATCCGACTTCGTCCGTTCCAGTCGGATCCGCCGTTGTTTACTTACTTCTCCGAGTTATTACGCCGTCGAGATCCGCTACTCCACGGTTTCCTCTTTGGGAGCAACTTTCCAGAGTTACGATTATGGCGGGATTTCCACGAGCTGCCCATGGTATCCCGTTGGCCGCTGATAAAGTAGCTTTTTTTCCGAACGAGACGAGGCGAGATGGAGAGAGAGAGAGAGAGATAGATAGATAGAGATAGATAGAGAGAGAGGGGGGGAGAGAAGAGGGGGGAAGAGAGACTTCGGACACCCGGAGATGATGACGTCATTACGATTTGGTAATCGGTCGGTCAATAGTGAGGACGCAAATTGCACTCCGGTCGCGAGCGCGAACAATAAAAAAAGTGATGGTCGTTTTTACGCGGATAATTTATTCGGACGTCGTGGTGTGCGCGCTGGTAGCCCCGATTTCTGTTTGCGAATATCGGATGCCGTCGCGCGCATCGGTTTAATTACTCGAATTAATTCTTCGCTTTGATGCATTAACAGTCGCGCATATCATTCCACGGGTTATACTTAATTAAAATAATTACACCGGGACCGAAGCCAGTTGGCGTGACACGAAATACTGCGTCTCATTCGCGTTTACGTAAGCGGTTATTAAAATTACACACGGCTCGCTTTTGTTTATCCTGCGCCGCGTGTGCGCGAAATATCATATCTTTCGGTTGAAACTGCAGCTGTGTACCTGTGGCTTCTACTTTTTGCAAACGCGCGCCGGAAATATCTCGCGCGAGGGAGAAAGAGAGAGGGACCTATGAGTCGTGGGCGATTTTAATTCCCCCGGAAAGATATAACGGGATCGATCGGCGCGCGCTTTTCGCGAGGTCTTTGATTTCCGACGCGCGTCTCATTTCGTTCGCCAGGGAACGGCTGTAGCGCGTTATTTCATGCCTCCGCGAGCGTATCGATTATGTTTGGATTGAACGGCGTGTGTAAGGATTTCTCTCGTACACTTGCCGTCCTTGTACCTCCTCCTCGCCTTCCTCCCCTCTTTTGTGAAGGAACGAGCACGGCAGAGAGAGAACGTCCCTTCTCTCTCTCCGCCCGCGTAGAAAGCCGCGGGCTAATCTCCCGACAAAGGGGGCCATCGAGTATCGATCCCTTATTCTCTTTGACGTACCGCTTACTATCTCTCGCCTGCACACCGGCCCTCGATAAGGGCCGAGTTTACCAACGCACGGCCGGCGAATCGAACGCGAAATGCGCACTCGCCGGATGATTCCTCCGCGAACGCATACGTGGGGCAGCCTTCGCATCTTCTCTCTCCGACGAGATCGCATCCACGATGTGTTTCGCACCTGCGACCGAGCCGCGCCGTGCAAAGGATCGTCTTACGGGGACGTGTCACATTTTTTACAACGTCTTTGAGAGACGACGCGCGTTAACTTATCATAGCGCGGAGGAAAAATTCGAGACGCTTCGAGCGTAGTATATTTTCGCGAGAACGCGCGCGCTCGTCGAAATTACGCAAACGACGTCAACTCTTCGCGTACAATCACTTTCTTCGAGACATATATTTCAGTTTGTCTCGGGCAACTTTGAATCTATTATAAATTTGTTAAAAATCAATATCTTTGAACACATTTTGTTCGCAGAGATGCGAAGAAAAACCTCAGTTGCAAAATACACTGAGAAAAAAATACTTGAAAACTTACTTGTGGAATATAAAGTTTATTCGCAAAAATATATTTTTTATCCAACAAATAAAATTTCGAGTATTTTTCAATGTCAACAAAATCAAAATCTATAGACAAATTTTGATATTTTCCTAGAGTCTTTAGGAAAGTTGGTGAGTAATCAAATGTTTGTTTGGGTCTAGCAGACTCGACATGACACGTAAAGAGTTGAGGGATGATGTTCGGATATTCCTTCCTCAGGAAGAACAGGCAGTTTCATGATGAAGCCACTCGACTCCGAGCGGGAAAAGTGACATGGTCACGACATTCGTTACTCATTGATTGAAACATATATTCATATATACCGAAATCCACGCGGAGCTTTGACCGGCCGAGACGGAAAGTGGCCGCGAGAGAATCGCGGAGCTTGGTAATCTCATTTAATGGCGATTTACTGAGAATCGGTGTTTAATCCGCGAGGGTAATTTGACGGAAATGTCGAATGTCTGCTAACAGACCTATTGACAGAAGTATTAAGGGACGTGATGCCTCGTTATAAATTGCTTGTTCCTGATTAATCCGCCCTTTACACCGTGCTGCTCGCTGTAATTTCATATCGGCGCAACGCTCGGATCGAGAGCCCGCCCGTTAACCCGCCCAGTCACGGATAGTACGAATCGTTTTAATAAAGTCTATAGTCGCGTCGCCGAGACGAACAAAGCCGAATTATACACAATAAAATCTAAATTAAGGGTAGTCGTGTCGTGCGACTATCGCATACGATCGAACTGTGCGAGAGGTCGGGAACGTACAAATAATTCATTTTGTTATGGATCACACGAAGAAGGAAAAAAAAGAAAAGAAACTCATCCTCGTGGCGTAATAAATAACGATGTCCTGCGCATTAATACTAATTACTCTCATAATGACTCTTCATAAAGCTCTAATAACTTAATCAGTCTTAATAATCCCAATTATTCTTAATATCCTGAGCGAGTTCGCTCTTTCGAAAAATTCGGAAGGATTGAGCGAAGAGACGAGACGACGGTGGCGGTTTCGGAAGGTGACGATTTCGAGAGTTCGCCTCCGTCTCCACCTCCCCCCCTGTCCCTCCACTATTAACGAAACTACTCTCGTGAGTGAGAGTCCCGAGAAGTCCTGGCAGTCGCGAGAAACGAGCGGAAACGTTCACCTGCGAAGGCTGCATAATTCAGCGGCATAAATTAATACGTTCTCGGGAATCTCGGCGCGACCGCCATCGTCGCCGCACGTCTGACACAATTAGGCAGAGATTAATTAAACTCACTTCTCGGTGGACCTTGCCCCTCACCTTTCCGCCTTCACCGCTCTCACTTATTCGTCCTCGGTCCCGCTGTATCGTCCGCCTGAAAGAACGCAATTAATCGTATATGAAATCGTTTAAACGATTACTAATGATAATGACCGGTTGAAGTGGTATTTATTGCAGCACGGGAATCAATTTAACTCGCGTTTCAAGCGATCGTGGGTGTTCTCACGCGAGAAATTGCCGGATATTTGTCGCGTAGAGTATTTTGAGTAATTAGTCATGTAATAACGTTCTTAATCATAATAAACGTTTATGGTTCTTACCGAATTGTACTAGATATGCAAAGTATTGGCTACAAGTGTAAACGTATTTCATATCTGTGTGTGTGTGTGTGTGTGTGTGTGTGTGTGTGTCTGAACAACCGCAATATATTTATTACACTCGTACACGCGCGCTCCGTGATGGATACACGAAATAATTTGTTAATTTGTCATCGATAAATGTGCGAAATAATTTCTCGATTTCGGCACGTCTGAATTTCCGCGAGAAAATACCAATGGTACGTCGGAAAACGGTCGGTTGCTTTTAGCGCGACTGACGCACGCGGATGAGTGCGACGCGATATAACGGGGTGTGTTTTAATTAGCTATACCGGCAGCATCATATTCTATTACGAGGGAACGGGAACTCGAATCGAACGGATATCGACTCCGGCGGCGGCCCGAGATGCTGCCTCTTGTTCGCAGTATCCCGAGAATGTCGGTGCGACAACTTCTTAATTAAACCATTATGCGTTATAGCGCAAGCTTTTATTGCCGATGAGACCGGGCGGGCGGCAGGAAGGCACGAGGGGTTGGGGAGGACCCGAAGAACGAGGGCAAACGGGGGAAGTAAAGGAGGAGGAGGAGAAGGTGGAGGGAAAGGAGCCGGGCATCTCGTGCCTTCGTCTCTCGCGTCCTTACCCCCCGGGCATGTAAATTCGCGATAATAGCAGGGGATGCTTCATCCCCTAACCCAGCCTTAACTTGGCCTTTATGAGTTAATAACTTGGGTTATCGAGAAATTCGCCTTGGCTGCTCGCGTCCTACCGGGGGTGTGTGTATATACCTGTGTCGTGCGGCCCGCGTTCGACTACACATAATACACCCACGTGCGTTCCTGAGAGAATCTTAAACAATTCCTCGCGAGAGGAGCAAGTTTCGAGAGCGGCCGGGAGGTAATAACGCCGCGAACTCTCTATCGGCTATCCTCGCGTTTAACAGCGCACGGGCTGTTCCGGCTACTGAATACTGTCAGGCAACTGCTTACTCTCTAAATTTCTCGCAGTGAAGTCTCACTCAAAACGAGCGAAAAGTGGCAGAGCATTTTCGCACAAAGCGACAGTGAAAACACTGCCACTCGAAGTCGCAAGAGTGAATATTTCACACTCGAGTTTAAAGTGAATTCCGACTCTATATGAGTGAATGTTTCAATTGACCAAAATGAATGTCCCTGTAACGCTGGAGTACATCGGATTCACTGTTGAATTTGGAGTGAAAATATTTACTCGACGATTCAAAAAAAATTCTACTCTATAAACAATTGCTCGAATTCGAGTGACTCGTGGTGGTCACTCTACTTTTCGAATGAAATTTCGCTTCGAAAAATTTAGAGAGTAACGAAACTCACATTTCATGAAGGAAAATGTCTCGATGCGAATCAATCGTCTTCGGGATATTTAGTCTCATTTCGCAAACTACATTCTTCGTGCAATTCGATAACTTTGGAGAATCTTCGCAGAAAGAATGATTCCATCACGAATGAGAGAAGGTTCATTGTGCACAGTATCGATTTAAAGCTATCCCGACATTCAGCTACGTTTATTCTCTCGAAGTCGGAAAAAGCGCGTGCAAGGCCGCGGGAAGATTGTTTCGTGTCTCAACGTCGACCTGTTCGCGAGTTATAGTCTTTGAAAGTTTCGGTATGTTGGGTGCACGTGCGAATGCGATATAGCGTGTATAACTTTACTAGCTACACCCCAATACGATACGCGCTACACGCGAGCGCGCACTTCACTGAGAGCGAGGACGCCGTGAGTGAAAGGCCGCGTTGGGTCGAGCGGCCAGACGACTGCACGCAAGTGGGAACAAGTCCATGTTTCTGAGATACAATGTTTATACGCGATACGCACGCCGCACGTGCTATGAGTACGCGGCAAGTGCCGCGAGTCCATTCAGACGCGGATCCGCGACTACAGGCGCGATAATTCCACCTGTGAACGTCGTAGAGACTTGAAATCAAGACTCTTGAAAAGCTAACACTCTCGCGTTTCTGACAGGCATGCAGTCATTATTTTTCAAGATAAAAAATTCATTGGCCAAATTAGATTCTCTCGATAGAAAACATTATTGCCTTGTATATGTGTATGTTTGCGCGTGTATATACAGAGCAATAGTCGTCGGAAGAGTCTTTTGTATGCACCAATGACGTTTTGTAACTGCTATTTTATCTGTCTTTGTCTAGAGAAGTTATGAACGAACAATGGGGAAACTTAATATCAACACAACGCTTCTATCGCAATATCGTCTCATTTTTCTCGTGAAATTTTTCTTGTTGAGAGAGAACGCGTTATTATAGTAATTTCAGGTTTATTTCTTTCGTACGGACTGTTTCATCTCTTTTTTCCAGATTTTCATTTAACCGACATGAAATTCAAGAGGTACAAGATTTCGTTATTTCAAACTCTTTTGTCGCACGACATTGTTGTGTGTCTAAGACTATTGTAAATCGCGACGGTTAACGGTAAAAATAATATCTCATATTTCTAACAATTTTCGATTTTAGGTCTAGATCTCAAATTGTAATTTGAGATTAAACAAGATCAGCAAATAACGATAATAGCTGAAAAACGCCGCGAAACGTTATTTTCTCGTTGCGCTGAATTTCGCGCGAGCTCGGGGGGAGGCAACAGTTTAGAAATATTTCTTGCGGCGCGAGAGAACGGATATTGCGTAACCGTCGAGAAACGCGGCAGGTGTTTTGACGTCCGAGGTTACACGCGCGGCTGTTATTAGCGGCTATTCGGATCAACAAACTTCATTTTCAGTAAGCGCAGACAGTCTACGCGAGCGAACAATTTCCGCAAGTAGCGAAAAGCCATTGAATTATTCGACGTCGAAGCCCGACACGCTGCGCGCGCACTTGGCGGCACAGCGGATTTCGTAGTTTCGAGTCGAGCTAACAATAGCGCGAACTCCCGGGTCAATATTTGGGACAAAATTGAAGAGGGTTAATTAGCAAATCGAAACGCCCAGGCGCGCAGTTTGCTACTCGATTTATCGGCGGCGCAGTGCGGCGCCGAAAGCGTTCGTCGTATTCATACACACGCATATATACACAGTCTGGCTTGTGTTACAGCGCCGAGCGGCTTATTTGTAACAGGGCGTATTACACGCGCCAACGGTACACGTTCGTATTTAAATATGCGCATGTACGCACCAGCTGTCTCAGAGCTCGCGTCATATTTTATGAGCGGTCGATACTTCACCCCGTAGCTTTGATGATACGACGAACGCGCCATACATCGTCGAGCTTTAACAGATTATGTTTGGAGACGTGAGCGGCAGTGTGTACGTAATGCTGAAAATTACCACTTGCAAATTGAAAATTGTAGTTGTATTACCGCGGCGAGCACGGTCCTGCAACCGCGTGGTTTGCAATTCAACTAATCAACCATGAATCGAGTGCGATTTACGTGTCGTGATCGATGGATATCACCTGTTTACACGTGTCCGCGATAATGCCGCCGTAAAAACATCTACTCCCTCGCGATGGTGGAGGGCTGCGCGTTTACGACGCATATTACGATTGCTAGAGGGCCGGCCATATGTCCCGATTCAAGATTTAGTATCGGCGCGACCGCCGGGCTCTCCGCTGCGCAGAGTCGCGTCGGCGAAATTCCATTATCGGTCACCGGCGATAAATATTATAAATTGGGCTGGTCGCCCTGTGCAGGTCCACGCAATTCCGCTCTCTCTCTCTCTCTCTTTTTTCTCGTCGTCTACCCATCCTCTGACCCGCCACAGCCACCCTCTACGAGGAAGATCGCCGGGCAAATATATCCTCGTCCGTCTCCCCGTCTATCCTGGCCTCCACCTCGTCCCTTTCTTCTTTTTTAAACCCTCCGCGATAAATCTAGCGAGAAGCCAGGACGCGGGGAAAGGATAGTCCGAGCGATTTTAACGGCGGGTGGTGCTTCGCGCCCATTATTGGCCGGCGATATCGCGACGGCACCCCGACGTTTTGTATTCTCTCCTTTTTTCTTCCTATCCACTTTTTGCGACTCGCTTTCGTTCTCTACGCTGGTCTCTCTCCAGCGTCCTTATCGTTTCATTCAATCCCAAAACATCGTCCTGGGTCCGATGCGGTTTCTGACCTTATCTACTCGTAACTTTCTCCGCCTTTAATCTGCTCGATTTTCTCAATTCTCCCTCGATTCCCCTCGATATTTACATTTCCGAGGCGATAGGCACCTCGATTCAGGAGTGGCGATAATTATATACCAGGCCCTCTGCGCGTATTCCCGAGAATCTCATTCATACTCGTGCGTCGGACAAACCCCGAGACAGCTTGGAGCCAAGAAGCTTCTCAGGGCTCTCACTTTGCTGGAAACTTGGCATAATTAACGAAGAACGCGGAAACACTCGGTAGCGAGGGCAGACCCATCGAGTCGTTTTCCCGGTTCTCCTCCTGTTGCTCCGGTGTCGATTCTCATTAGGAGTGATCACGGCAAATGAGGAGTCAGAAGTGCGTCCGTGTCGAGGAAGCGGAGCGACACTTTCGGCTGGCGTCGATTGCCGGACCGATAATCGCGGACGTCAATTATTCGGACACGTTGATCACCGGCAACGTTGATCCTGACCATTATCCGCCTTTCAGTCGGGGCGGCAGTCGTGTGCGCGTGTACGCGCCCGCCGGTGAAACGTGACGCGATAGCAAAATGAAAATCGTGACGTGGTACGGACACTAGACGATTAAAGATATCGTCGATCGCGCACATCATCGATGAACATTGAACGCTGTCTGTGTACGTGTGAACGCCGGCAATGCGAGCATCACCACATTGAGAAAGAAAAATGATCGATGTGACTGAGATTATTATTATTTTGGATCCGTCCTAGTTTTCACTTGTTCTAACACGAAATTGATAGTAGTAACATAAGGCTGTTTTCGTTAACATCATAGTAGAATTTAATAAGAAAAAATGGTTTCCTTTTGACCATAATTTATAGTAATTATTTCTCTACGTGATTACAATGGTTACAAATATACCAAGCATTTTTTCTTTTGCGCAGACATTCCCCATGCATCTCGATATCCTCAGAAAAATACATAATTCACGATATTATTTCAGCGTGCGAACTCAATCCCGCTAATTGACAAGCGTTTAAATGGCTTCTCTGACAATCGCGCGAAATTCGATCTATGACGCATCGTGCTCTCGAAACTCGATACTATACGCGACCGTACGCGTAAACGCGCGCGCGTTTCGGTAATTAAAAGCAATGGCAATTCCGATCGAGTGCTAGGAAGAATCGCGCGAGCGAGTCGAAATACGAAATTCGCGGATGTCGTCGGTGCTCGCGCTAATCGCGAAAATTAACGAAATAAAACGATCGGAGCATGAGGGAAGGGGCGGAACGAGCGAACAAGCCGCGACACGACGTAACGAATTCTTCATTAAAAATGGAAAACCGCTAATCGATACGAGTGACGTATTCGCGCGCGGATCCGATATCGAGTTACGCTTCGCTCGGATTTCAATATTTAACGATTCCCGCCCCTGTTTACGGCTTGCAACCGCTGCGATATCGATCGCTCCCAGATATATATATATATATATATATATATATATATATATATATATATATCTCCCTTTCTCTCTCTCACTCTCTC
>NW_022639608.1:400553-401992 GCF_010583005.1 Odontomachus brunneus | reverse complement strand
CTCTCTCTCTCTCTCTCTCTCTCTCTCTCTCTCTCTCTCTCTCTCTCTCTCTCTCTCTCTCTCTCTCGCTCTTTCTTCTCTCAGGTTCGCATCTCCGGACTCGTCCACAAACTTGAGCGGGTTAGACAATTTGTCGTCGCCCGCGTTGTCAGTCTCAGGGAGTTACGCGACATCTTGTCGTCGATACCATCCGAAACTTTTGACCGCGGAAATCTTCCGTGGCCGGAACTCGGTATCGCGTATCGGCTTAAATTTCGATACTTTCTTAACTCCGTCTCCGTGCGCAATCGTGCTAACTGATACACCATAGTCTTGCGTTCGCGGCACTCGGAATTTATGCATTCAGAACGCTTCACGACTCTTGGTATCCAACTTTTAGTGTGTGTGTGTGTGTGTGTGTGTGTGTGTGTGTGTGTGTGTGTGTGTGTGTGTGGTGTGTGTGATTCGCCGGGAATCATTTTTATTATTTTATTACGCTTGATGGTTTCGTAATTTTCATCGCATCTCTCTAGATGTATCGATATCTTGCGTTATCCTTCGATTAATTTTTACATTTATCGTACGCGGAGATATCAGAATGCAATCTGACCAACTGGTATACAATACAATTGTTATTGCTTCTTTCTTATACGATGCGTTAATATGACGTGAGAATTATTCAACGAAATGCCGTGTATGTTACTTTCATTCGGTGGCACGCCGTTGTTGTTGCTTTTTATCAGCGACATTGGGAGGGAGAAAGATCCGTTTCCTGGGACGAAATGATGGGAAGGACAAGGAGATCTCGCCGTGCTCAACCGGTGGAAATAACATTTTCGAAACTACCTACTTCCCGGAAAGGATGACGATTCCCGACATGAGTTATAAAATTTTACTCGTAAACGTATGATTTCGCTATAATCGCACCGCGAAGGGAAGCAAAATATCATAAGCTTCCTGATAAACACATGAGGGAGAGATCGGCCAGTCGTAAATTCGTCGGCAGTAACCGGTGCAGTCGTAATTTTTGTCCTCTCATCGGAGACGCGACGGGGCGAACACGAACGACACCGCACACGTATGCATTAGTGTGCAACGACTGCAGTCGTTTGCATGTAGATGCTCGGCGCTGTATCCTGTCGCCGCACACTTTCGCCGGAACACGAATTTTCGATTTTGATCCAAGTTATCCGCCGGTCCACTCGCACGCCGAGAAAAATCCACTATCAAACGCGCGACATAAATCGATTACGGACTAACGACTCTCGTGCAGCTAGCACTCGGCCAAAGCCGAAACAATAGCGCGCCGCGAAAGGCAACAATGACGATCGACGATCGACCGGACGTGGATTCCCGATGGCGAGCGCGAGATGGACGAGCTAGTTCTTTCTCCTCTCCTCTCTTCTCCTCTCTCTCTCTCTCTCTCTCTCTCTCTCTCTCTCTCTCTCTCTCTCTCTCTC
>NW_022639608.1:395194-399702 GCF_010583005.1 Odontomachus brunneus | reverse complement strand
CTCTCTCTCTCTCTCTCTCTCTCTCTCTTTCTCTCTCTCTCTCTTTCTCCCTCTCCCTCTCTTTCTCTCTATCTCTCTCTTCCGTTCACACGTTTCTCATCCTAACGACGATTTAACGACGCGGTGAAAAGCCGCCACCACGCCGTCATACTGAAATCTCGGGCTAGCTCGTGAAGTTTGCACAAGTATGAAGTAAATATTGTACTCGCGGAGGAGAAGGAAAATATACTCAAGTAGATTTTCGGGGCATTGAATATTATAGGTTCACTGCGCTGGCAGCCTCAATCTCAATTATTGAAGTATCTATTATTGAAGTAACCCGTGTGTGTAGTAATTGCAGTAAGACTAATCTGAAATTAATTATGAAATACACGGATGTCCACGGAGATATTTCCGTTGCAATAGTAAAACGAGAATTATTAATATGCTACAGAGAGATAAACAAAATATTATATGCTAAAATTTATTTACCACACACAGAAAAATAGATATTGCATTCAAGTAGAAATTATTTACTTCAAGTAACTTTAAAATTTATTTAAAATACTTTCTAAATATATTCTGGAATGAGTTCAGTATTTCAATCAGAAATACTGCATTAAAATAAAAATTTAGTTTTCTCATTTACGTGAACTCAGATCAACTTCCCCTTCGATAAAGTTTTGTAATATTCTTGTAAAGAGAATAGACCTATACCAGAGAATAAACTTGAAAACTATGATCACGAGAATATTCTTTAAAGATTGACCATGACTTAAAAGAATGTGAGCTGATCGCTCTTTTTAGCAAATGATACTTTCCATACGCATTTTTTCGTTAAACAAACGACAGAATCGATTTTCGTCGAACTTGCGTATACCAAAAAGACGCCGGGTATCTATCGAAACGTGGGTGACTATCGGGAGTCAATGTTCAGTACCGAGAAGAAAAAGCACCCGCTGCTGCACGGGGTTGTATCGTAAGACCCTCTTCTCGATCTTCCTTCGAGAATCGGCTTGGCTCGCCGTAGTCCGAGCAATTTTCCGAGCCCGGCCGCGCTCGTAAAATTTATATGCCGACGCGGTGCACTTTCCGGCTGCATGTGAACGCACGCAACCGCGTATGCGTTTATGCGACATTATCCTGAGTACTTGCGTTATAGGAGCGCGCACGGTATATCATCTCCCTCGCTCGCTGCTGATGTACATCGAGCGTTCCCGAAAGTATCGGCGCGGAGGTAATAGAGTTACGTGGCTCCGCGCGTAAAATTATAAGCAGCCCCCTTAATCCCGGAGTTTATTACGGCGATGATAAAAAAGAAGAAAAAAATACAAGTTACGACTTCGGCGGCGGGATTAACATGGAGCACATGTGACCTGTGAATATTAAACGAGGCTGTTTCGGCGGATTTAATATGTCGGCTGATGGAAATGTTTCTAGTATATTAGCTCCAGCAACGCGCGCGCGTGTGTCAGGCCGCGTCAACGGTGCTAGCTCGTTAATGCGATTTCATGTTGCTACACATGTTGAGTTGCGCGAATGTCAAAGTGCAGAAAATAGACGCTGCGACATATTCGTAACTTTACACGCTCGTGGATATATTCAATTCACGATGCTATTGTGCAGCCACCGCCTGTTCCTCGTTTGCGGTGCAACAGTGCAACGTCCGGGGAAGTAAGCAAAAAAATTCGCGCGACAAAACATGCGCGAAATTTGTCCGCCGCTACCGCGTCTGTCTCGAGATTCGCGAAATTCAATCTCGCGTCGCCTTATCGTATTTTCGTTCAAGTATCACGTGTACACGCACTTTCGCACGGATGTGCGCGAACAGAAAGCATCGGCAATGCGGCCTAATGGCCCATTTTAAGCGAACGCGTGCTCGCAGTCCGTTCCCTTGGCACGCGTGTGCCACTGCATGTCATCACGGTTACGAGGGTGTCTTTGCGTCCTTGTCCGCGTGCGACTGCATAAATGCATCGCGAACGGTAGTGGTGAAAGTAAATGGCGTAGAAATGTGCATCCACGTGTCGGGCCGGCACGCGCCCTCGACGTCGTACACGACAACGCTGGATCTCGCTCGATACTCCCCCGGCTTTTATGGCCCCTCGTTATTTATGGCGTTGCGCATCTCGTCGCGATTAGTTAAGAGAATATTGGATACCGACATAATGCAACTCTCGTAGTTTGTCTGCACTATTTTTCTATTTGGTTGCATAAAATTGCAAATGTTTGTTCACCAAGTGAAAGTATACATGTCAATGAATAATCAGTGGGATCATGTTATATCAAAAAAGGAAAATAATTTTTGTGAATAAAAATTGAAAAAAAAAAAAGAAAATTTCTATACAACGTGAAATACTCTCCCACTATTCATTGACATTTATACTTTCACTCTGTATAAGCATTTGCAATTCTATATACTACTATATATTCAACTAAATAGAAAAATAGCGTAGAATATAAAGCTGCATTGTGTCGATATCCAGCATCCTCTTAAATACGAGATAAAGGGGATCAAGTGGTAATCACAGGCTATCATTGTTTGTCCAAGTTAAAAACTCGTTATATATTAAATTACATTTTATGTTAATTTAATTGCTTTTATATTCGTTTTAATTGTCTAATTAGAGTTTTCGTCGCGACCCAATTTGGAATTCGTACGCATCACATATCCGCTGTGAATTCCTTCTACCTTGTTTTCTCTCTTTAACTACCTCTCTAATCCTGCGCGTTGGTGAAATTAACCGATCAAAATAAACGCGAAAATGAAGCGGCGGCACAAACCAGCGAGCGAACGAGCGTGCGAGCGCGCGTCATTCGATTAACTCGGCTTCTAAATTGATAATAAACACGGCCTTGCGCATTAAAAAGAACGGGTGAAAGATCCTCGCGTGCGCGCTAGATATCTCGCATCTCCTTACGGAGGAGAGCGTTTTCATTATACCCTGCTCTACGGCAGGATTAAAACGGAAAGAATACTCGAGGAGATTCTGAAGGAGGGTGTGGATGCTCGCGCGCGCACCCATATCTTAAACTATAAAACTCCCAGGCACGGAAGATTACGCGGAGACGGACGGTTACCCTTTTACGCGACGGTATAGTTTATGATTTCCGCGATGAACTACTTTTCTCAAACGAAGGCGAATCCGCGACTATGTCGGTCAAGGGATCATGACCGTAGAGGAGTATGTAGGAGGGTGTGAGAGAGTGGGCCCGTGTTTCTCCCTTTCCGGTTTACGCATCGTTTTCATTGCTCGGCCGTTAAGCTTAACTGCGGACTTTTACAGCGTCAGCCTGCATAAAAGCGCATACGACATTTTATGCGCGCTCGCGCGTAAAATCGTCCGTAACTCCTCGCGCCTGGATCGTCGGTGCACTGGCAATTTTTTAATTTCTTCCATCCCCCAGATCTGTGTCCACCACGCGACTCTGTTCTTTCTCTCTCTCTCTCTCTCTCTGTTTTTCTCTCTCCCCTTTCTCTCCCTCTGGTCCTTCCTCTCGCGATTATGCTCGCGCTTGCGAGTAGTTGCGAGTGCGTTCGCGCTCTTTTTGTCGTTCTTTCGTGATACAGCTTTTTTTTTTTCGAGGAAAGTGCGCGAGCATATACCTACGGGGCCAACGATAAAAACGTTACGATGGCGCAATTCGCGAAGAGAGAGACGCGTGTTGCGTGTACGGTGATATTTAAAAACTGCTGGTATCTTCGTGCGTCACATCCTTCATGAAACGTAATTGTATCGTCGCGGAAATAAGCGCGAGTTTTTTGCTCGCGCTGAGTTACCGGTATTTATTTTACTCTCTGTAACACTGCTTCCCAGCCTACGATTCAGCCTGGCGGTCGGTTTCATCTCGAATTCCTTTGACCCGGAATTATCGCGACGCCGGGCTACGCGTTCGGGATGTCATGCACGAAGATAGAGTCGGCTGGTTTACGATGAATGAATAGTAATGCGAGATGCCGGGACGGGGGAAATTTCGCGTGACAACTCGCGCTGCGTCCGCGAGAGAGGCCGCGGTATCATCCGCCCGCGTATCCCGCCGTAATAATATCCAACGTAACCGCG
This sequence comes from Odontomachus brunneus, assembly GCF_010583005.1. Taxonomy (NCBI): domain Eukaryota; kingdom Metazoa; phylum Arthropoda; class Insecta; order Hymenoptera; family Formicidae; genus Odontomachus; species Odontomachus brunneus. The sequence goes on along the minus strand of NW_022639608.1, from coordinate 395,659 downwards.
GCGCACGGTATCGCAAAAACTCCCTAATGCGAAATTTAATTCCCGTCGGGCACGTCGGCCAGAGAGACAGAGGGAGGGAGGAAGGGAGAGAGAGAGAGAGAGAGAAGTGAGTAAGCGAGAGAACGTAGCGGAGTCGAGCTCTCTCGCGGCCTCTCTGATACGCGGTTATCAAGGCGCACAATGCCGCAATGACGCACGACCCGGCGAACTGCGCGTCCGCGTGGTAATCTCGTAAAAACTCGTTAATACGGTAAAAGCGCGGAAAATGGTCGCGCGGCGAAATACAATTACTCATTAGTCGGATCTCATTGCGCGCCGCTCGGCCGCGACCGGAAACGCTCGTCCGCCGAATCAACCGTGACGCGTGGAAGGCTTTGAAGTTCGCGCTCGCGTGGCCCAACGGTAATTAACCCTACAACGTCAGCCGCGGGGGACAGAGGGGGGGGGGGGGGGGGGGGGGCAAAA
>NW_022639608.1:365880-394958 GCF_010583005.1 Odontomachus brunneus | reverse complement strand
GGGGGGGGGGGGGAGGGAGTGGTGCAAAAGGGGCGAAGAGAGGAAAGGGAGTGTTAGCGGCGACCCCGAACGTAGTTTGCAGGGTGCGTGCTATTTGACCGCTCGTGCATCGATGCACGCTCTCTTTGCAATTGTCGCAAATAAGATTTACATCGCGCGCAGTTATTGACTAGCTGATTTGCGCCCAGAAATGTGCGTTTTGCGCTACGGCTTGTCGCGCGAATTCCAGATTTACGAGCGGATTGGACCGTCCAGCAATTTCTGGACATCCAATATTCTCAGACGATATGATGCATGAAAATTGTACACGGAGAAGTATCGTAACAAAAATGATATTAAAATTATGTTTCTTTTGTACAATGTTTTCTCATGCAGCTGGACTATACTGAAATTAGTAGTGCAAATTGTTATTGAAATAGTAAATTTGACGATTTATTTGACATAATGATATAGAAAAAAAAACATTCAATAATTTTATATTAAAGAGTCAAATATTTTTCAATAAATATACAACAACTTCGGTCATAATTCTGTACGATTCAAAATTACAGAAATGTTGCTGTAATTTTTACTATAATCTTTTCTCCGCGTATTACAGAGATAGCGTGTATTTTAAGAGAATTCATAAGTTGAGTTCTCTCGAGTAGTACGGAAAAAAAAGATTTGCTAATATATGGACAACTAAAATTATTAACTGCAGGAGCAAATTTTCTTGCTTTCATAGCAAAGTTATTTAGTTGTGATAGCTAAATAACTTTGCTATGAAAGCAAGAAAATTTGCTCCTGCAGTTAATAATTTTAGTTGTCCATATAGTAGCAAATCTTTTTCTCCGTGTAATACTCAACGATAAATGTACGCGAATTCTTCTACATGAGATTTTGCATCGTCGCGTTAGCTATTGCTCCGCTATCGACAACATTTATCGAATTCTTCGACCTATCGGAATGCACTTGGCGCACACGCGCACACATCAGGATCGATTTTAGCCGCGGAGTATCGCGGGTATCGCGGACTCGTTGACCGATGGAGAAGACCGTTGTCCGTCACTGATCAGATTTAACGATAACACATCGGATAATTAGATTCTAACCCCTAATGCCTGTTACCAATCAAGGTATTATCAGCGGCTGGTGTAATTACGCGGCCGAAATTACCTATTCTCTGTCGCGTATCTCTCGCAATCTCCGTTCGCGCCCCTTATCACGCGATACGAACTCTCTTTCCGGTGTGCAACGACGTTATTACGCGTACGTGAGATAAAAGTACTGAATAGCCTCCGGACACGTACCTAATCCTGGATATTCTTGTTGTTTTTGGCGTTTAGATATGAATATTAAAACTTTCAACGTAAAATGTACAAACTGGTTCTTATTCTGAACTTTTTATTTATCGATTATAAATATAAAGTGGCTTTGAATGTGACTGAGAGCCAATCAAAAATAATTTATAAGCTACATTTAAAGACACTTTTTCTCGATAAAAGACAGTTGAGGGTAAGAACAATTGAATAAATACCCGTGTTATTTTGAAAGTTTAATTATTCGTATTTAAAGGTCGAAATAGTAAGAATGGTCAGAATTAGAAACATGTCCAGGAATTGGTACTTTTACTTTAAATTCCGATAAACCATCTTTTTACTAAACTGGCCACGTTGGTCACGCATGTTGTCGTGTGTAACTCGCGCCACTATTATTGTAAAAATGTGATTTACAGCGATAGTTAAACGATAGACAAAAATAAACCAAGTTCGTTGTAAGAGAAGATGATTTACATTTGATATCTGGTAATCGTATACAATGATGATTTGATCCAAGAATTTAAGCAGACATACATTATATAAAAGTATCAGGAGAAAATAGATATATTATCGTGTAATGTAAGGGGAATTGTTCGTGGCGAGGAGATTCAATATGCTCTTCCACATATAAATTCACGGTAGCAGAAAAAAAAAATCGTGACACAGAGTGTCTTAGAACTCGGAGGTAGGAGATCGTCTTCCTGCCAAATCGTGTTTACCAATTTATGAACGACGGACTGTATCAGTCGCCAATTTGGCAGAGATTCGAGCGGACAGTAGTCATACGGTCGTCGGTAGAACGCCAAGAATGCGGACGCGCGCGCGCGTATACGTGTGAGAGTGAGTTATCTAGTACGATCGGTCATGGAATATTTCCAGTCACGGTCATTGTATTCGTTTTCCAGTGGCGCGAAAACTGTTGCTGATTGCTCGCTCGGGGATGCAGAGTCACAGCCGCGAAATGTACTCGTTATCTGCGCGAATTCGTTATCATTGCCAGATCGAGAGTGTCGGGAAGTCGAATCGCAATCATTAGTTTTCACACGCAATCCGCGCGCGGAAACAATCTAATTCCGCTCCCCTCCCCCTCAATTAGCTTTCATCAAACCACGTGTCGATCAATTTATCTAAATTGAATATTCGTGTCACTTTGAAATAAACGCGACTTCAAGTCTGTGTCGCGTTTGCAATTACATCCGTCTATATCCGAATGGAGCCTCTTATCTCGAATATCGATTTTGATTGCGTGTTAATTCACACAATCGCCGAGAACATTTCGAATCTTTAATTATCACCAACAGTTTCGAAACTCTACGCTGCGTCGACGCTGAATATATTCCGCGCGCAGGAGAACAAACTAGTATTTCTAGCCAATTTCGCTTCGAATGAGAGAGTCTATTTACGTTTTACAAGAATACCCGAATGCACACATACACATATCTGCGCGTACACGTGCACAGCGCCGTGCACGCGTACATCACGATTCGCAATGCAATTATGCACACTCGTTCTGGTGAGACGCGCTTCGCCTGCCGAGACATCCGGAGGTTCGAATACCGGCGGGGATACGAAACGCGAATGCAATCGAGGTTGGGTCTCGCAGTGCAGCCCCGACTCGGTTAAGTACACTTTATTAAGCATGCCATCTGCACGTTGCACCAACCACTTATATGGTAAATGGAATTACAAACGCATCCCAAGCTGCGGGATCCCGGGCTGCGACTCGCACCTTGCGTTCGCAATGAGCGGCGCATACGGACCAGCCGTTATAGTAACGCCGCGCAATTGAATAAACGTGCGCGTTTCGTAATCGACGATGACCATTACCGTAGGGGAGGAGAAGTATTAATCGTCAAAACGTACTGTGCTGTCATTAGAGGCAATTTAAGAGCAGTTTTCGTCGAGTGAATTACGTTTCTCGTGACGTGCAAAATTCATTTCGCGGATGTGGATATCGCTGAACTTTATCGATTTGAATACGTGAGATAGTAGTACACAATTTGTGCAGGTGATCGAAATTGAGGGAGTTTCGGGGCTTCCGATTTCCCTGATCGCGACCGAGATCCATCGGATCGCCCGGAGCTTCTGCTCGCTTCATTATTATCAGCGGTGTTCTCTCACATGAACGCTATATTACGGAAGATCTTTCTCCTTTTTCCAATTTTTCCTTCTTGTTTTTTTTACAGTCGGAACATGCGTCGTATTACTATTCCGACATAATCTTTTGATACCATTGTGAACGTTACTTTGATGGAACGCCAATTCTCGGTTGAGCGTGAGTCACGATTTTCTGACGGATTTGATTGATCGCATTGTGGTCGCGGTCCACGTTGCAGAAAATCCACATAAAAGAGAAAGCGCGGACCAGCCCGGCTGTGCAATGATTTAGAGCGATGCTTTCCGCGACCGATCCCGACCCGATAACAAACTTCCACTCGCTTTTATTCGAGCGCGGCTCGACTGCCGCGATCTCCGCGGAATCGCCGAAGAATTTATCGAATCGTAATCGCGGTCGCGGGGAGCCCGAAATTCCGCGGCGCGGCCGAATTCGGATGAGTCGCGGTATCGCGATCGGCGAATTATTCGGCCATGAGAGAAGCGAGCCTGCCGTTTATCAAACTCCGCCCGGCTCTCCGTGTTGCCGCCGGCAACTATCGAAGACAGGTTCGTTGATTTATTAAATCGCGGCTGCCAAATGAAAAAGAGACAGACAGACAGAGGGAAGGAGGGAGAAATCTATTAACAGAGCGAGACGTCGCGGTCTCGTCGCGCGACTCGGAAGACAAAATTATTTAAGTTCGCGCGTGTTCTCGATGTTTGTGCGTCTTCGATAGGACTGGGTATATGGGATTTCGGCAAATATACGGCCGCGTCCGTCGATGTCTGATGAGAAGAGACTTGTTTACTCGCAATTTGCTGATTTCCGAGGCGGCGCCGCGCGACGCTCACTCTAAGAGATTCGCGAGCGAGAAAAGCGTAAAAGGCTCCGTGTACACAAGCCGGTTTTCAACGGGAAGTCCCTTTTATCAGTGGGATGGATAAATCCGGTTTGTGTGTTTGGAGGAAAGTGCAGGACGAGTTCAATAATCGGTATGATACCGATGAGAAGTATAAATACAGTTACAAAGTAACTCCGTTTTATTTCTGCAGACTTCTCCGTTTGTTTGTCCATTCGTTCGTTCGTTCGTTTCTTACGAAAGAGGAAAAGTGTATGTATTTATTTTTTTTCAAAGCGCACCGTACTTGTTTCCGTTTTCACAGACTGTCGAGCGAAAGTTCAACCGTGGTCGGGAAGAATACAGAAGATTGCTGTGGATTTCGATTTCTGCGTGCGCGCCTCGACCTCGCGCGTATTTCCTCGTAGATATTTCGACGTGAGAGAAAAATACGGTGAGATATCATTTTTCGCGCGCGCGCATAAGAGAGCAAGATAGGACGAGAGAAAAGAAGAGGTTGTCCGAATGCACTCGCAGATGATTTCCCACGACGTGCGAAAATTGCTCTCCCGGAAAAACTGTTCGTAGACGTTCATCTTTCGTCGTAGTCATTATTCCATACTAAGCGAGCATATGTTTCCTCCGGGCTGCGCGCCGTGCAAATAGTGCGCCGGGAGTTTCCGGCGTCGTTGCGGCGGCGGCAACGGCTTTGAAACAATAATTAATTAGCCTCCTCGCGCACAGGAGGAAGCAATGCGGCGCGACGAGGTGAACGATGATCGCAGGTGTTGCACGTCGGTAACGACGATCCATAGAGACGTGCAGCGTTTCCGACGTCGCGGGGATAAATTGCAGGTGGATGCTGCGCCGTAACCGCGATCAGCCTGCAGCAATTTTCGATTGCGAGCTCGCGTGTTCGTTCTGCCGAATAACGTTTGAAATACCGGAAGGCTGGCTTCTCCTTTATCTCTCGACACCGACTTTCCCGTCGACCTCGGCGCGGAGGGGATCTTTTGGGACAATTGAGCTCCCCAACGAAATTGCCGCGCAACGCCGCAGAAACCTCGTTGTTTGTTCACGTTCGAACACACCGACACGATTTCGGACAAAGACTTTTATACAACATCTAAACTGCTAAGATCTGCATAATACGCGATCGAATAATTGATGCCAGGTACAAGTGGTGATGGGGATTGTAGCCATATTTCGGGAAAACATATGCATGTCGATTGTTTAATTCTAATTAATCAACTTGAAAGTCAAAGCTCATAATATTATGACCTTTCCTCTCTGTTTTGTGTGTATTATATGCTCTTTAAGTCTTGAATTCTTTCTCTTTCGTATCGTATATATGCTCTCCCCTTCTTTTTTTCTGCGTGTTTTATAATATTACTTTTTTTCTTCATTATTGTGTCAGTGAGATTATTATTATTATTATATAGAAGTGTTTCATAGTAATTTCTATCTCGTATAACGGGCACGCAAGCGGATCAGAGAACGCTCTGATTGCGCGAGCTTTCAATACTATTGCCGTGCGCCATTAATGTTATATTATTAACAGGGCCTTATACATTCAATCGCTCAATCGTTGTATACCCCCCATTAGTGTGTCCAAATACACATCGGCGTTCCCGGCAAACACTTCAAAGCTCCCGCACGGATGCCATTAAACGCTTCGCAATTGAAATAATGTACTAGTCCGTTGCATAGTACACATTACATAGCATATTATGTTATTGATACCGGGAAACTTGCCGGGAGAGTCTACGCGCCATCCGATACCATTCAAAGCCCGAGTATTCCCGGCGAGACGAGCGCTTTTCACTGAGGAAACCCGCGAAAGATCCTTGGCGAGAAGCCACCCTCGGGATCCTTCCTGTCCTAGCCCTTTTCCCCGCGCGACGAGTTGCGTCGGACGATCGATGTTGACGACAGGCCAATCGACCATTAAGTATACCCCGGGTCGTGCGCGCAAAAAGAACACGCTGGGCGATCAATCTTCCATACGTCGAAGTCTTGTAGAGACGCCGTCTCGCGTCTTTCACGGCGTCGGGGAAGAAAACAGGGAGCGACGTCGACGTCGTCGTCGTCGTCGTCGGCGGCAACAGCGGGATCGCGGAAGAAACATCGCGGCACGGCCGAATCTTCGTTTTACGGCAAAAAGTTGTTAGTTGGTGCGTCCGCCACGATGGTGGTAGACGTACGCGCTTCCGGGGACGATCCCGCGGCAAATTACAACGAGAAATCCACGATCCGCGATGCGTTCTCGGCTGTCGAGAGCCTGATAGACGGTCGATTAGTCTCCTATTTGTCGTCGAACGACCGTCGACGTTAACTTTCTCTCTCTCTTTCTTTCTCTTACGACAGCTAACTGATTCGCGTCTCTCTGATTGCAGGTAGCAGCGAGGAATCGAGAGCCGGTGGCTGTGATCCTGGGAAGCTGGGAGTGAAGAAACCGAGACCGAAGGCCTCCTCGCCGAACCGGCAGGGACCACAGCAGTGTCAGGTGAGTCGCAATCGGAGATGCCGCAAATTCGGATCTTGCTCGTGAAAATCGAGGAAGCGCTCCGCGTTTTATGAGTCGGTGTTTAGAAACATTAATAACTTTGATGGAGCAATATTGACACTTGTTATGCGAACCGCATAATAGGTGAATGCTGTCGGATAAACCATTTGTCACTTGACTTCCATTCGAATTAGCCTTCGCGCCGATGATAGCGCGCGACTGCTCGCATATATATAGAAAATGTTTGTGCAATTATTATCAATCAGAATATATCTAGCCGCCGCGCGATAATCCCCGATAATTCGACAGCGATATCACCGCGCTAGCGCGCACTCTCTTCTACAACGAGCTTCCGGTTTTCACGACCCGAGTTCTGTTCAATCCTAAGAGAAAGAGAGAGAGAGAGAGAGAGAGAGAGAGAGAGAGAGAGAGAGAAATTCTGCGAGATATTTCATAAAACACAACATCCGCGCGATCGCGTCGACTTCTCTCGTTCGCGAGAAGAAAAAGAATCATGCTCCATTATTAATAATTATTCTACGTAACGTAAGCGTACGCCTGTTCGTTCTACCTTAATGAAATTACTCGAATAGCTTTAATTAACTGCCATAGCGGGAACATTGTTTTTAAATATTCCCGTATATGCACGCGAGAGCCGCGCTTGTTTAAGCTGCGTGTGTGCATAATGTGGCCGCGTTTGACGAGGAACGACGTCCTTTTTGCCGGTGTATTTTAATTAAATCTGGAATCGCTCGCGGAAATAGCGGGAGCGTACCACGTTCACGTAAACTGACATTAGGTAATTGTCTCCGCCGATTGATTAAAAGTTCGCTGAAACGAGGCGCCTCTCCAGACTACGCGCGCACAGATTGCAGCCGGCCTGGCTCGAACCGGTAATTACGCTACTCTCTAATTATCAGCGCGCCAAATTTTATAGCCTGTCACTAAGATTTAACGCGCGACACCGACGTCACGTCGTGCGAACTCGCAGAGACGACCGCAACCCTTTTCCTCTTTTTTTTCTTTTTTTATCGAAATATCCTTAAAGGTCCTCTGACATATTCGATACGCTCCATTTTAGCGGTTAGCTTGCTGTAGAGAGCGCGCGGCCCAACAAAGAGCATTTTCACGGGGAAGAACGAGGCGACGGTTCGTTAGCGACCGATCGAGTTAGACGACCACGATCGATGACCACGGGGTGTGCTCGAAAACCGTAGCGCGAGGCCGCAAAATTCGTGCTAACCCGCCCCATGTTCTGCCCCTTTCGTCCCTATCCCTGCGGCTAGAACGAGTCGAAACGGCGCCATCGAACGCTAACGACGCTGACCCACTTTCCGCTTGCGCCGGCGCGCTCGCTGCAGGAAGCCGCGACGCCGGGGGATGATGCGTTCTCGCCGGCCGTGACGCGCAATCCTGACGAATTCTCGCACGAACGCGGCATTTTTACGACGACGGCCGTCTCCGCCGACTCGGGCTCGCGCCAGGGAGATGTCTCCCTTATTTTACAGCTGTTTCTCTTGCATTCCCCGACTTGAAGCGCGGCAGATTATTACTTGCGACCATACAACGCGCGTTTATTTCTAATATTGTCGTCCTATGGAATTGTCGCTTTCTCTCATTCGCGAATCACGAAACGTTATTTTTCTCATATCAACTCTCCGAGTGCTCATGAATAAATGTCGTGACGTCTCTTGCAGAGAAGAATGAGAAAGGTAAAGATCAGTCGTGGAGATAATCGATCTTAAAAAAACAGTCGAATGTTAGCTCGTATTCTTCCTCGAGTATCTTCTTTATTTCTCTTACAGTTACCTGTTTCAATGGAGAGTACAACGGGAAATAACTGTCTATGTTTGGACGTGTCGCCGATCGTACATCTGGCGACTTCCCGCGCGCAAATGTGTCGCATGTAATCCGCGAGCGTGCAAGATACGAATCTCGAGCCACTGGCTCCGATGCAAGTCATTTTGCACGCGGCGCGAAACGACGGGCGCGTTAGCCTTGATTTTAGCGCGCGGCTCAATTTCCTACTTCCTGGCCCGCCCTTCGTGACCCACATTAAGACGCAACGGCTTGCGCTAAAGTGCCGGACGGTTGTCGGGGCTGTTTATACACGCGATACACGCGCGCGCACGCCAGCGTCGTGGTCGTGTGCGGAAAGGCTGTTGAATATTCAGGTGGCGCGAACCTCGAGCAGGCAGAGCAAACACGGCGCCTCCGTGATGTAACACACGAACGCGATACCCCGTCCCCAGTCTGTGCACTCGACCGATTTAGGCGTGCCTTGTGGTATTTAGCAGCTAACCCTTTCAGAGGCCTGCCGCCTTCGCTGATTGATCCGCTCCTCTCTTTCTGTCTCGCGATGCTCTCTATCTACAGAGAGGAGGCAACTTTTTCCGGCGATATTCGCGACCTCGTAAATTCAAATTCCGTTACCTTAAGCCAACCGAGAGTTTTGTTTACCTGATCTCGATGCGAGACGAGAATTATACCAGCGTCTTTAACGTGCGCTAAGCACATAACGCGTGTACACGTTCAACTCTTCTCCTGACAGGATCGATCAGCTATGCCATTGATGCTGCGCTTTTATTTTCTTCTCGTCCTTGTTCTCCTTCGTGACAGATCGCACGCTACGTCGGATCGTATTCCATATAGCCTCTCCATGCAGTAGCTCTCCTTGTTTCACGCGCCTCTTGCTCTTTCACCCTCGCTACTCGTTCTCCTTCATCTCTGCCGCTTCCTCTTTCGTCCCCTTTGATCCGTCGCTCTTGTCGCTCTCGTTCTTTCTGTCCCTTTCGTCCCCATCTCCCAGCCTTTCTCCCGCGTAAACCCCGACGGCCAAGAGCAGCAACAGCAACCCCTCGTCCTCGTGTGCCTTGTTACGTAATTAAATGACGGTCCGCCTGACTTGTTGACAAGCCTTGTCGATGTATCGAGTTAGCAACGAATTAAGCCCGTCCGCCTCGGCTCGATTATGGCTCTCGGATATCGGCGCGATCCAAAGGGGGTGGCACTCTCGAGAACGGCCTTTGCGGCGGCGGCGACGGCGGCGGCGGCGGCATCCGACGTGACGCTCGGCTGTCTCGCCGGAAATTGATCGTTATTCATTACAGGACGCTCTCGTCGGAATTTTCCTCGTCACGGCCGTACCGCCGCCATAATTTATGCGCCAATTATCGCGCTCGGCATTATGCGCGAGAGACGGTCGATTAATGCCGCGCGACGCGAGATAAAGTTTTTTTTAATGCACCCTTATGGCCGGCCGCGATGCATCAACGATTTCCATTTAGTCCCCGTTTGACGCACCCGCGCGGCCTCTCATAGATGCCATCATTTCTGTACCGACGCGGCGCGCCGGCAAGCGCAGGCTAATTAATAATTCAAACGCAGCACGCCGCGTTTTATACCTTGCGTAACGACACAGCGGATTGCGGATATAGTGATATTGAAAGTTTGAAAATCTACGGGATGGGGGAGAATAATGCATGCGGTTATTAAGCGCGTCCCGTCAACGGCAACGAATTTTACGCCGAGGGAGCGAGTCACGCGATTTTCACGAAATCGAAGTCCCTTTTTGCGGTTTTACGTGAGAATGTTTAGCCCAGGGACTATATATTGTCGCTGCATTCGTATTATTTCATCCGAAACGCGCCCGTACGAACGTGGAGGCAGCGGCGGCGGCTGAAGCCGATGGAATTGCCGATAAAATCGCCGAGCGTATCGATTTTTCACCCCGTTGCGACCGTACATAAAACCATTAATTAATTAACCAGACCAGACGGTACACACATTACAGAAGCTTGGAGGTCTCGTGGTAATTTCGCTAATCAAACGGTCTCTTCTCGGAGAAGTGCGCGGACCGATACGCGATAATCTAAAAGCGAAGAGACACGTCGTACAATGGAGTAAATTGATTGAACCGGGCGAGATCGGATAACTGACTCCCTGTCGCGTTGACGTTGCGGTCAGACCGTCGTTCTTTCCTCCTTCGTTTGTTTTTCTTTCTTTTTTTTAACGTTCTCGTTTTGCTTCTCTCTCTCTCTCTCTCTCTCTCTCTCTTTCTTTCATCTCTTTCTTCACCTTCTCATCTCGCCGCCGTCTTATACGTTATCGTCTCCGAAGATAGACGAGCGTCTCGGAAATGTCATCGACTTATCAGACATCGCGAGCTTTATCGTGAACGATATATTCTTGGCCAAGGGAGGAAACGGGTCAACACAATCTCCCAATTCGCGCGCGCGCACATGTGTGTGCACGCGCTGTGCCAACACACTCGGCCGTTTATTCTGGACACGATGTACTCGCAGCGTTCACGGTGACACGAGCTGTTAATTAAGCCGACTTCAACCCAAGTTGTTGCTGGATCTGTATGTGCAGCCTGAACCTTGCTACGTCGTAGTTTCCGGCCCAGTCTGCGTCCCCGTTGTCGATCTACCCTCCGCCGTCTCGCTGATGTTCTGTTCTAAGCATACCCCTTGAGTTGCAACGAAGAGACCAGATTTCTGTTCCGACGAAAATTATTCGTTACTACTATGTTACTATTCGCGCGCACGTACGCGAATTTGTACGTGTCGCACGAGGAAATTAGCGATGTCTATCTTGAATATGACGGATGCGTATTAATGATAACATTACCCGATAACGACAAAATGCTCGCGAGAGTACCGTATATCTTCCGTTTATCAAATGGTCGGGATTCTGAGCTTCGCAAACGAGACAACGTCGATTCCATACTAATCTCCCAAAGTCGCTGATAAAATCTCTTACAAGTGATAAGTGTAAAAAAATTATTACTCTCTTCAACGTATTAATTGTGTAGCAATTTTTATCACTGTGGAAAACTTTCATATTGAGTTCACATAAAGGGACACTCGGTACACTCGACATTTCTCAGACGAGTGGCAATATTCACATTAATATTAAATTTAGGCATTCCTCTGACCCGATTACGCGCGATATGTCGTCATCACGAAGGATGTTTCGCGAGCGCTCGCAAAGGGAAGTATTCGGCTTACGCTAGCCTCGTTATCCGCTATTCGCGGGAGGAAGTTGGTGGTAAACGAACGGCTCGGCACACGAAGCTTGCCCTTCGCGTACAATAGAAATCCCGAGCGGTAACGCGATTTCCTGCATTCCATTCATCGCCCTTTTCCCCAGCAACGCAGTCCATTCGTGCATTACTCGCCTTGTCCCCGACTCTCAACGAGAATAATATCCTCTCGCGCCATCATGGCGGCGAACCTTTGTGTCTTTGCAGCATCAGCAGCGACAACGGCACCGTGCCTCAGCTGCCTTCCTCATTATTTACGGAAGCGCGAGTTTCTCGTCTCCTCACCGGCTGTTGGTAAAAAGATGCACTTCTTTAAAAGATTCGCCTGCCCGGAAGCAACAAATTGCATTCGCCCCACGGCCTCGCCCGCGTCCCCCGGGGGTTACACCACCACCTAACCTCTCCAGAGAAGAGACGGAACGAACGTGGTTAGCCGGAACAAACGTTAACCGGATGAAGCCGCAGACGCGTCTTATTCGCGAGTCGCGCTTGCTCTCTTTAGCGAGCTTCAAATAACGAAGTAATCCCTTGTCTCCCTCTTTCCCTGCTTCTTCGCTTTCCTTCTTCACGTCGGGTGTCAACGTTCGCGGCTGATTATTATTGCACGCGCGCGCTCACGGCCGAATTAAGCTAGCAGCGTGGTCAGAGTGCAGTTATTTTCTCGTAATCGAACGATACCTTGGCACAAGGTAACGTCTTTCGCGTATTTTCCCGTCGATTTTTCGCACAGAGATCGTGGGTGACCCTTGATTTTTTTTATAAGTTACCGAGCCGGGTTACACGAGTTATCGCGTGTATTTTCACTGTATCGCCGGTCTATGTCTGCGCGTGGAGACGACACGGATCGGGGGTCCTCAAACTAGAGGGCGAGAGATAGAACGAAAACCGCTCTCGACGACGGAAATCCTCCCAGAGAACGTAGTTCCGTCGAAACTTGAGAACGGAGTATCCGGAGTGCCTTCGCTGGCGACATGCGCGATTTCACATCCGATCTCTCATGCCCGTTCGCCTCATCTCTGAGCGCAGAGCGCGGCCACGACGAACGTGGTTGGCCGAAACGACCGTTAAGCGGAACGACCGATCGATGAGGCCGGCTTAAACCACGAATCGTCGGTCGCCAGCCCGACCAGCTCGGTCCAAGTGTCCTCCCGCATCCCGCGACTCGTCTCCCTGCCGGGCTTCCCTCTTAACGAAGTATCAATGTTACCACCCGCGGGATTACGTATTCAGGGCCCGGTGTTGGTCGGTGTACATTGGCGGGTTCGGCGCTACGGGCGGACTGCAGTCGTGAGCCAAGTGGAGGCGGCCGAGAACCATCGTGCTCGGCGTGGTGGTGCGACCAGGGGGTCTCGGGACGAGACGGCGGGTTGGCAAAGGGAGTGGTAGCAGAAAGGCCAGGAGTAATGATGTTTGTTTAGCTCTCAAGGAGGGACCGCGTCGGGGGTGGAAGATACGGGTTTTGGCACGAGGATGATGGGTAGGGGACGCGAAAGACCGTGCCCACGGTCGTTGGGCTCTCTCGTCGAGGCTTCTCGCTCTCCGTAACATCCTCCTTCTTCTTCGTCCGTCTTGCCTTGCCCTCTTCCTTTCCGCTATCTCTCACCCTGTCTCGCCATCTGCCGTTTCTGCTGCTGCTGCTCTGCTGCTTCCCCCGCGCCGTCATTCCGGCCGTTCCTCTCATCTTTCTCCCTGGTCCTCGCCTCGTAAATTGAAACTCCCGTATGTTGGCGTCCGTGCATCTGGAGCTCCTTAGGAGTTAAGCTACGCAAATTAGATTTTCTGCTTAGGAGCCAGAAGTACGACTCCCCTTTCCCTTGGCGCCCACCTAACTTCCCCTTCTTCACTCTCCACCCCCGACGGCTCCTGAGAGATCACCCCAACCGTGCGCAAACCTTCATTCCTCCTCGTGGATATCCAGACGGCTGCCATCTCTTCATGCCCCAAATTTTCGCGTTTGCGTCACTTCTGCCTCTTTTTTATTCCTACTTGGTAGTTTTCTTTTTTTTCATGTTCCTCTCAATGTTTTTTCTGCTGTCTCTCTATCCTCTCCTTCCTCTCCTACCCTCTACTCGACCCGTCATTGCTGCTTCACGTCTTTAGTCAATATTATCCGCGACGCGTCAGAGAACGTCTTAATACCTTTTCGCTTAATCTGGACCTGCCCCCGGTAATGGAAGTGGCGCAATTTTTCTACCTATGGCCCGGATTTCTTTCGTCATGCTGGGGAATTCTCTCCTCGTATTGTCGGCGTTCGTTATGTACGCTCGTTCCTTTATGAAATGGAATTTGTTGGCTGTTTGCTAGATCTCAGCAAATGTTTGCCGACAGATTGTATCGTTTAAGCTATACATGAGTCGCCATGGCAACCGTGGGCCATCGTTAAATAGTATCGCTTTGCATGAACGCTTGCGAGGATTCCGCGCGAACTTCGTACGCCGCTGGATGTCAACAAGTGTTTTTCTTTTTTGTTTTGTTTCACCATCGGAGAGCCAATTCGCCAAACGAGTTTCTGCACGATCTCGCGATCGCTACTGCAGTTAAATTACGACGCGTAAAAAGTGCTAAAAATAGTGCTATCGATCCTGTAATTTCAATTTCCAGCACATTTACTCCGTGAATTTAATCAAGTCACGGGTGAAAAATCGATTCGTCCGCCATCACGCGGATCCTTGTGTGTGACTTAACGAGAGTCAACAGCCTCAAATAACGCGATAAACGCTCGGCGTTTAACCCTTTCTCTTGTTCTCCCCTTCCGCTGGGTAAGCACAGGTTTTCGAGCCGGAAGAAGGACCGCCGGCGGGTAAAGTCGCGACTTCGGCCCCCGCTTGCCGCCTCAACCGGAATCAGCGCGGCAAATCGCGTCCCGTCGTGCTATCCGCGCCGAATGGAAATAACAGCGAAACGAGAAGCGGGAAGGACTTTTCCGATAATGGAGAGCCGGAATCGTGCCGTCGCACGTCCCCCGCGTCGTCACGTGGCGGACGCAGGTGCATTGGAAATTAATTTCGGCTTAATGCCGCGCGTCGGCACCGCGAATCCTTCGACGTGACGACGAATTCCCGATGCCGCCGAGACGTGATATTCGAAATCTCGATCGTGGGATTCCTCGAGCCGGGCCATTAGAGCGAGTTTAGCCAACGCCGTCGTCACCGCGACTATCTTTTACTTTTCGCGTTATTGATGTCGAAGTGCGACTGGCACGCCAGATCGTTCAACGTGCTCTTTGTGACGACGTCGTGGCAAGTTCACACCGCAAGAACTTGATTAATCTCTGCGTCAATTTCGCGGTAGCGCGAAACGAAGAGAGACGGATCGTTATTTATCCGCGATATGAAGCAATCGCTTAGCGCTCCGAGGAAAAATTGACTTCGCAATTTTGCATCGTTTAAATGCAGATCCGACAAGCTGCGGACTTATCGTCGCGGATTTATCGATGTAGATCTTTCGAGTCTCTCCGTGATTTAATTTTGAAATTTTGAATACTGAGTCGAGGGGTTATCTCGAGAAATATATCGTTGATAAGAACATTGCATTATCGCGACGATTTTAACATTTTAATCACGTTGTTCCTTCCAGCAATACAAAGGTATTGTCACGTTTCGCATATCGTGCGTCACTCTCAGCACGATAACGTCAGGCAAAGCAGGATGGATTTATTATCACAAACGTTAATCGATACGCCCGCTCCTCGCGGAATTTGCGCGATTTTCCACGACGGCAAACTCGTCGGCGATTCGAACGAGGCGCTGGACTTTCGGGTGGAACATCGGCCGCGCTCAATTCCTCGGCCTTTGGCTTCCTGAAATAGTTCTTGAAATAGTGCGCGACCCGGAGGCGCGTGTAATAAACCTAATTCCACATACTTAACGGACATACCATCTCCGAGGCCGGCCGGATCCCCGATGTGGACGGTGTTAAATTCGTGAGTAATTTCTACGTGCGTAGAGGTATCACCGACGGTGATACGACGATTTCTTATTCTGTAACGGAACGGATGATAATGGTGCCGTTTGTCAGGATTGCGTTAACTACCGTGAAATTTCCGCCGCCGCCACCGCTGCAATTTGATATCTCCGGGTGAGAATAGCCAATTTAATTTTGCGACATACAGGCAAAACGATGAGTATCTTTTGATATATAATGATGCTGTTGATTGCTTGCATGAAGAAATGCGCTAAATTCAATCAAACTCTTTCCGCGTATTTTTATAAACAGCAAATTGCATTTCGTAAAATCATCCGAAAGATCTTATCTTTTATAATGGCACAATGAAAAAGAAATATTAAGTATATAAAGTATATATAATATATAAAATATTAAAAAATAATATTTCGATATTTTCTCACACCGATCAACACATTGAGGAATGATTTCTTTCAAATAAACAAATATATACTTTTTCATAACACACCGTTGTTTTTTATAAAAGCAATCGTTTACTCAAAAAGAGTGAGATTCAAGCGTGTGGTTACTACCCCACCAATAAATGTTTCTTTTTATTTTCCAGATATTTTCTTTCTTTCTCAGTGCACGCAAAACGTGCGATCGACATGGCATTATTGAATTGTTTTCTTAGCACGTAGGACAAATAAGGAGTAAACTCGTCGAACGATACGACAACCTCGTGTCGTTTCCCGCGGCAGTCGCGTTAAAAACAGGAGCATCGTCAGTTATGAAAATTGTTCTCCCCGGCGACGCCGGGCGTAATAATTGCGCGCCGTATGACGGTAAGCTGCGAATATACAACGGAGATTCGCGTCGTATGCGCCGCACACACGATGGCCACCTGGTATCCGCCGTTCTAATGTCCGTCATAAAACGACGGTGCGCTTTACGAGAGTCATGCATGCTAATTGAAAATTGCGCCACGCTCTAATTTGTCGCGCGGCTTTAAAACGGACCGTGCGACTCGACGCGCGTCCCTAATAAACTCGAACGAAAAAGAAATCGCGTCGACGCGATTTTTTCTCCATTCTCTTTTGCAATACCGAAGCGGTTAGGAGGGGGGAGGAAGAGATTGTTCTTGACCGCGCAATTAATCGCGATTCACGACGAACACCAATTTCCATAGAGCGAGCCCGCTGTGTTCTGACGGCCGTTTCTCTGTCGCAGGTCTGCGGGAAGGTATTCAACAACGCATCGGCGCTCACGAAGCACAAGCTGACGCACAGCGACGAGAGGAAATACGTGTGCGTGATGTGCGGCAAGGCGTTCAAGCGGCAGGACCACTTGTGAGTACAGACTAGCGTATCTCTCGTGGAAATATCAACGTCGTGCACTCGAGTAGAATTTTACGCGCGGAATAATAAGCTCTTGACTAGTCGCTGCTAAGATTAATTTGATTTTGGCGCGCCCAGTCGGAATTTAGGTTAATATCAGTAATACGTTATACTTTGGCAGATAGTTATAATTTCATTAATCTCATTAGATTATATGCATCTCCTTGTATATACTCGTTAAATGTATGTTAAGATCGGACATCTCTTGTAAAATTGATGATTTCATACATCTTTAGACACTTGATCTATAAATTTCTTGGAGTGAAATTCCACTCGAAAAATAAATAAATAATTACGAGCATATAATGCATTCGTTCGTTATTTGTTATTATTTTAAAAAATCAACCTAGAAGTGTCACATTATTTCATATATTTATTAAATTAAGTTAGCCGCAAGTTGTTCATATGTAAAAAACGTATGGACGCGCAAAATAAACGTGCTGTCTGTTCGAGTAGGCTCAAGTTGATATATTCGAGTGATATCTGAAAGATACGGATACTCGGGTAAAACTCGAAAGATCCGAAATACCTGGGTAATATCCAAATGATCCGGATACTTACTCCGGTATCCGGAATTGAGAGCACTAGTGGAAATATTACCACATTTCACTCGTCTTGAGCGAGATTCCACTCCAAGAAATTTAGAAAATACAGGACATACTTCTGCTTATGCGCGTCTCGACGTTCCGCGTCTCACGTCTTGGTTTCCCTACTCAACATCCAGCATCCTGACTCCTGACTGTTTCTGACTGCTCCTGACATTTCCTCATAACACTGATACTCGCATAGGTACGATTCGAACGGCGAAATCATATCAATTAACACGATGCTAACGGGAGCTCGATCACTTTACGCGGAAAACGCGCGTAATTTGGCGGACATATTGCGCAGACAAAATGGCTGCTGCACTTCGCGGTGGCAGCTTAGCTGTACTTTGCGGCGCTGCTTACACCGAAAGTGCGGAGCTTCAATTCGCTTCGGTGTCGGTGAGGTGGTGCCATCTACTGCGAATTACGAAAATTTGAATTACCCGGAGACTCACATATACCGTAACGCGTAGGAGACGCTCGAGTAAAGCAAAATAATCGCCAATGATCGAGTCGCGCGCGTCAATCGCCAAATGTTATTCGCCGACAATGAACGACACTCACGTACAGCGACTGAGAGGTAGCAGTCGATACTCAAAACATCGTTCAAGACGGTCGCAGCTACCGGGCGTCGCATGCCGAACCGCGTGTCTGGCTTGTTTTGTTCGAGCCGTCGAGTGATAAACACACCGCGACGCTACATACACGAGTCGTGTTAGTTAGAATTCTCATCGGGAGATCGAAATACTTCGCTGGTTCGTAATACGTTTAATCGTGTGTTCCTCGACGACATCGCGTAAGATATGTAGTAAGCTGATAAGCTGATATAACTTAATCTCCAATCGAATCGCCGCGGGTGAATATTCGGATTTTTACGACGAAATAAACGAAAGTCGAGAAAGCTAGAACGAAAAATGCAGACGAGACGGACACAGTAGTATACGTCATGTATCTTCAGGTATGTAAAATCACGTGTTATACAGAAGATCTCGCAGTACTATCTTTTGTCATATGTTTTGAGAATTGTGCCGTGATGATGAATGAAAATCGCGATATTCTCGATTGGATACGATATCTTCTCGCAATGCGCTCATGTGATCATAACGACTTCGCTGTGTTAATTTCCATGTTATTGAGCCCAATTCTAACCTTTTACTTAAATGGTTGTTCACGCGTTTTTTGCACACAGTCGCACGATAGATCTTCGAGCTATTCGCTTCTTTCGCGTGTTTTTCGTCCGCGAAGCAGTTGTCATAGAGTGTATCGCGAATCCGAGCGTACTATAAAACGGAAACGAGGAGAACAATATTCGACCAAAGCTTAAAAGAAAACGCTCGCGCTGGCGGCACTGAGTCGTTCATTATGTTCATCAAAGCCTCTCTCGACGCTTCGGCAATAGTGCACGCAGATATACCGGTGTACGAGTGTGTACATGTACATAGCGGTGTGTACATATACGTGTGTATTTCTCTCTCTCTCTCTCTCGTTCTCTCTCTCCCTTTACCTCGTTCTTTACTCGTAAGAAGCCTTCTAAGCTGCCTCCAAGTGCCTTCTTAAGACCGGTAGTTGGAGAAATTTCTGCGCGTAGGTATGTCGAAATAATCCCTTAGATATTTCTCTTATACAATACGTAGTTGTTCGAGTATTAGAGGAAAGAGAATTGCTCGCAAAACTTGTGTATTGTATATTCGCGAATACAAGATCAAATATTTTGACGCTCAAATTCGTATGTCTTCTTTTTCTCATTCTCTAAATTAATTAGTTCGTTCGTTAAATCAATCAGCTTCGCGGGTGAATAAAGCGCACTCGAAATAGACACGATACATTAGATTTTCACGACGAGAAATTTCCGTCCCGTGCGGTCGGCATTCGGCCGCGAGAACAGACCGCAACACCAGTGAGAAAAATGGACGAGCGCGATATAGAAATCAAGAACAAGAGGCGAGAAGGGACGGAGCACAAAGGCGAGTGATGGAACCATAGAGGCGGACTATAGCGAGGATAAGGATTCAATTCTTCGCCGGGAATGGGCGAAGGAATAACGCGGAATCAATAGAGGTCTCGCGACTCGAGAAAGAGAAAGAGAGAAGTTTGGCCGTCGTGGTGTTGTCCGTATCGGGTCGAATGCCTCGGCCAGGTTGAACTCGTATTTTTCCTGAAAGACGTATCCCCAAATCCCCTCCACCCCCGACCTGCCCGATATCCCGTCGCTCTCGCTTTTCCGTCCCCGCTCGCTTGGGATTCGCCGCGCGACCCGCGAGGTCTATTATGCGCGGACAGTATTTTTCTTTTCTCTGCTCACCGCTTCCTCAATGTCTTTCCTCGCTTGGCTTTTCCGCGAATTCGAACGTCGGATTCAATGCGAGCTGTACCGGGTAGGTGCAAAGAAATTACTTACATTTCATCGCGAACGACGAACTTGCAGCTACGTCGACAGGAACTGACTGTGGCTCTGGTTCTCCGCGTTTTTCACCTCTTTCGTTCCGCTGATAAATGATAATAGCATTCAATTAGTCTAAATGGTAACGATCGTGAAGAGCGGGCGTACCCGCAAATTTGAGCTTTCATCGTTCTCTCTCTCTCTCTCTCTCTCTCTCCCTATTTTCGCCAACAGCCTGGTTTATTTTCATTATTCGAAAGTCCCCGCAAACGGATCGCAATAAATTCCGAGCTCAAAGTATATTAAACTGCTATTTCGATCTATTTCGTTTATCCGTGGTAGCTAGACGGTGTTATTTTATTTGCCGCATCTATACGTCGCTGCAGCACCACAACTTGTTTTCAGACTTTCGTGTTTATTTGTTACGATAAGTTAAACGTTTGTTTGTGTCCGTTCCGTCGAGCGCCGCTTTTGGGCAATATTCCCTGTGTAGCTGTGCTTCCGTGTATTCGCGGACGCAAGTAAACGAATCGTACGATACTATCTCATGCGCGAAATCGTCAAGTCCTTGCCCCAGTTCCTGTTTTTCGCCGGGAGCTGCCGCTCTCTCCGTCCTGAGTGCAGTGTGTGTGCGCGCGCGATCGAAAATACTCCGAGTTCTTTCCTCGCGCTTCGGAAAACAGGCTGACTTCCGCGTGTCGGATTTACATCGTCGATACGGGGGAAGGGAACCGTTTAGCGTTACAAGCTGTTCCCTGATAAAGCACGTATCGGCAATTTCGCGAAACCGTATTATCCTCACGGTCGATATTCCGTCAAGACTTTATCATATTAAAAGTTCCAGAACGAAAGAGAAGAAAACGCAAATAATAATAGACAGTCTGTACAATAATACCGCCGTGTGCAAAGATTTTACGGTGGCGAGAAGAGAGAGAAAGAAAGACCTATCGTCTCCATTGTTTGAATGGAGTTTCAAACTTAATTGAGAATAAGAAAAAGTCGGTAGATTGTTCGAGTCTATTGGTACTTTAGTAAATCCATAGTGAACGTGAGAGAGAGGAAAAAGAGAGAAAGAGAGAGAGAAAGAGAGAGACGTCGACTCGACACGTCGCGACAAACATCAATTCCACATACGAGAAATGAGAAGATTCCTCGCTAATAAAGTACTTACGACATGTCCCGATGATCGCACATTGCTATTTTCGACACTCGCCATACTTTTTTGCGCAAGAGACTCATTTTTGACCGTTAAAAGACGCGCAAAACACGGAGCGATGTTGATCGATATATAAGTGACGGTTGCTCGGTGCAAAAGGACCGATGTCCAAGATGGCCATGTAATTGACGATATAGTACGCGCGATATTCTACGATGCATATACGATAGAAGGACATTTAGTCGCTACTTACACATACGATATGCTCCGACGATCCCATATCGCAATTTCGGCACTCCCGACACTGATTTAAACACGAGATTTACTTTCGATAGACAAATGACGTGTGAAACGCGCGATCGATGTGTTCGTGGCGGTTGCTCGATTCAAAAAGATCAATACGCAATATGGCAGCGCAATTGAAGACGTACGCCGATAGTTCGCGTTAAAACGTGAACCGCATCGCCTTCCTAAATTCCGCTTACAATATGCGGAGCAAGCCGTAAGAATTGACCAATTATAGACGATTATCACGAGAATAATCAGCTATGATTGACTAATTCTTACTCCGCATATTGTAGACGAAGTCTTACACGACACGATCTATACATTCTTCTTTCTCTTGCTATCAGACTTACGTTATCCACGCGAGATTCGATGTTGTCTTACTTTCTTTCCCTCAAATTATCACCGAATTTCCAATTCTCATTAATCGACAAGCGATCGGTTGTGTGTCGAAAAACGAGGGAATTATTTCCTACTTACGTACTTACGATACGTCCTGACAATCGCACATTGTTTCGGCATTCCTGACACTGACTTAAACGTAAGATTCACTTTCGACAGGCAAACGACACGTAAAACGCGCGGAGCGATTTCGATCAATGCGTTCACAGCGGTTGCTCGATTCAAAAAGGGCAATGTCCAACATTGCAGTGCAATTGAAGATGCCAATAGTTTGCATTGAAATGTGAACGGTATCGCCTTCCTAGATTCCATGTAAAATATGCAGAATAAGCCGTAAGAATTGGCCAGTCATAGTCGATTATTACAAAAATAATTGGCCAATTTTTATAACTTACGGTTTACTCCGTATATTATATATGAAGCCTTACACAACATGCTCTATACACTCTTTTCTCTCTTGCTACTAGACATACCGTGTGAGATTCGGCGTCATCTTATTTCCTTTCGCTCTAATTATTACCAAATTTCTAATTCTCTATTAATTCGACGATTGTCCGATTCTACTACTACTTGACTCGTGCCCGTTTCTACCAACTTTAGTTAACTCAAGCTGCTGCTGTCAATCGCATCTAACCAGTTCTAACTAACGTGATTGCGACTGGTTCCGTTGAAATAACTAGCCGTCAAAGCCAATGTTGATAGAAACGGGCATCAGTAGATGGTAGAAACGACTGTAAAAAACGTCGATACGTCGTTTGACGACACGACACGACGTGATAAGCACTGACCTATATAAAGAAACAGAAAGATTATTTGCCACTTGCGCGCTTATATGTCCCAACGACGTACATCGTTATATTTCGGCACTCCCGATACTAGATTTGTTCGCGTTGCTTGCACGTTTGACACTTTTGCACCTAATGTCCGTTGTACACCAGACGCGATGAATGAAATCCAATAAGAGCTCCTCTTTCTAAAGAGAAGTCTAATGTACAACGAGCATTAGGTGTAAAGTGCAAACAACGCGAACAGCCCACGAACAATACACTTAGACTTACACTCGACAGACAAGCCGTGTAAAACACGGAGCGATGTCGATCAACGCTCTAATGACGGATGCTCGACAATAGATGGGTAAACGCTCGCACAATTCGTGCTATGTATAATGCATTGATAGACAATGATGACAACCGCATAACTAGAACGAATGTGATTGGCCGAAAGTCTGAACCTATCGATCGCCGCATTGAGTGATAACGCACCCGCGTCACCGACAGACGGCGCCGTTGTAACAACGCGACGACGTTCACGCATGCGATCGATCTATCTTCGATCTTTTCGCGCTGGGTTGTTTACTATTGACGCAACGGTCTACATCGCTCTGTGTGTTTCACGTGTCGTTTGTTGATCGAAAGTCAGTTTTGCGCGTAAATGGATGTCGGAAGTGCCGAAATAGCGATGTGCGACTGTCACGCGCGAGGCATCGTGTGGCATGTAAGTAGTGAGTGATTCTCGTTTTGCGGCGCATGTAACCAGTGCTTGTCGCGACGTGTCGAGTCGCCGTCTCTTATATCTATTTTTACTATCTACGGAATCATCTACGGAATATTGGAAATTCGGTGATAGTCAAAGGGAAAGAGAAAAAGACGCTGCTGAATCTCGGGAGGTCTCAGTATTTTAGTAGGAGAAAAAGAGAGAGAAAGGGAGAGGGCATCTTTGTCAAACCGCGATTGTTCACGTTTTGGCGCGAATTATCGATGTGTATTGCACGAATATAGTCGATGTTTTTGTGTCGGACAATCCCTACTGCCACATCGGTCGACATCGCTCCGCGCGTTTTACACGTCGTTTGTCTGCCGAAAGTGAATCTCACGTCTAAGTGCCGAAATAGCGATGTGTGGTCGTCGGGATGTATCGTATATAAGTAGCGAATAACTCTCTCGTCTTTCGACGCACAACCGATACTTGTCGCGACGTCGAGTACTTGTCGAGTCCGCGTTTTTTACAGTCATTTTTACCATCGACTGAGTCAAATAGCAGAATCGGACGATTGCCGGGTTTATTAATGAGGAATTAGAGATTCGATGATAATCAGAGCGAAAGGAAGTAAGACGAATTTTGTGCGATAACGTAGGTCTACTAGTAAGGGAGAGGAAAGTTATAGAGTATGACGCGTAAGGCTTCAATATGTCTACAATATGTGCCCGTAAGCCATAAGAATCGGTCAATCACAGTTGATTATTCTTGTAATAATCGACTATGATTGGCCAATTCTTACGGCTTATTCCGCATATTGTACATAAAACTTAGGAAGGCGATATCGTTCACGTTTTAACGCAAACTATCGACGTACGTCTTCAATTGCGCTGCCATGTTGCGTATTGATCTTTTTGAATCGAGCAACCGCCATAAACACATCGATCGACATCGCTCTGCGCGTTTTACGTGTCGTTTGTCTGTTGAAAGTGAGTTTCGCGTCTAACAAGTAATCCTACTCAAAGAGTACACTCTGATTTTTTTCTAATTTGGTACAAATGTAGAAGTACAAAAAATATTTAGATCATATTTTTTTGACCCACTTTGAGTTTCACGGGCAGTATATAGCTTTTTAATATTCTCACTCCTATCATCAACAAGTATAATAAAAATACATAAGAAATAAAATTGAATACAAGATATAGTTAAATAATTTTAACAAAATCGGCATAGCTGAGACACGAATCATTCTAAATTTCTTTAGTTGAGATTCCAACCAAAATATTTTAAATCTGCTAAATTAGTAAAAAATCGTTCGAATTTCGGCCAACCCGAGAGAGAGAGAGAGAGAGAGAGAGAGAGAGAGAGAGAGAGAGAGAGAGAAATCCAGCAATTTTAATTAAAATTTTAACAAAATTGGCATAGCTGAGACACGAATCATTCTAAATTTCTTTAGCCGAGATTCCAACTGAAATATTTCAGATTTGTGCTAAATTAGTTCAAAATGTTTCGGATCTCGGTCGAACCGAGAAATTGTTTGTATAAATAATTTTTTTCAACTTTTTACATGTTTTGTTTGAACATTTTATTATTTATACAAACAATTTTACATATTTGACTTTATATTCATAATTAGTAAACCAAAAACGCCTATATCTTGTATTCAATTGTGTTTCTTATGCATTTTTGTTGCATTTGATGATAGAGAAGTGAAAGTATTAAAAAGCTATAAATTGCTCGTGAAACTCAAAGTGGCCCAAAATGAAAAAAATATGACCTATATTATAATATATATATTTTTTTTTGTACTTCTACATTTGTGCCAAATTAGAAAGAAATTGGAGTGTAACGTTTGGGTAGGTTTACTTGTAAGTCAGTGTCGGGAGTAGCGAAATAACGATGTCAGGACGTATCGTAAGTACGTAAGTAGCGAATAATTTCCTCGTTTTTGATATAGAACCGGTTACTTGTCGCGACGAGTCGAGTCGGCGTCTCTTATATTTGTTTTTACCATCGACTGAGTTAAGTAGTAGTAGAATCGGACGATCGTCGGATCTATTAACGAGGAATTGGAAATTCGGTGATAATTTAAAGGAAAGAAAGTAAGACAACATCGAATCTTGCCTGGATAACGTAAGTCTGATAGCAAGAGAAAGAAGAGTATATAGATCGTATCGTGTAAAACTTCGTCTACAATATGCGAAGTAAACTATAATAATTAGTCAATCATACCTGATTATTCTCGTGATAATCGTCTATAATTGGCCAATTTTTACGACTTATTCCATATATTGTACACGGAATCTAGGAGGGCGACATTATTCATGTTTTTAGTGCATACTATCGGCGTATATCTTCAATTATGCCGCCATGAACACATCAGTCGACATCGCTCCGCGCATTTTAACCGTCGTTTATCTGTCGAAAGTGAGTCTCGCGTGTAAATAAATATTGGGAGTGATGAAACGATGTGCAATTGTCGGGACGTATGGTAGATATATGCGAGTAACGAGTAATATTTTTTTTCGTCTGCAATCGGTTATATTCTTTTATGCAATCGGTGTTTATCGCGACGTGTCGTATCGTAGTCTCTTATAGTAGTTTTTATCATCGACTGATTGCTTGAAATTATAATAGAACCTGATTATTGTCGGATTTCTTAATCGAGATTAGAGATTCGGTGATAATCAAGTAGATAGATCGATAATACGACGACAGTGATATACGCATTAAATCTTGATAGTTAACGTCAGTCTATTATAAAGAGATGTATACTCAGTCCGCTTGTATTCTGTAATATACTGCAGCCGTGTGCATTCAATCAATAGTCGACTGTTCTTTGTGCTTTCGCGACGGCAAAAATTTATCATATAATACTCCTCGCGCATTCACGTCATTCGGATTCAAGATCGAAATCATCATATCCTTTTGAGTGAAGTATCATCTTCGATTTATCGATGGTAAGACATAGGTGTGACTGAGTGTACCACGTGAGCTTCGTCGTGAATCTTGTGTTCGTCGGAACCGATAGACTTCCACAACGATACGACTTCAGCACTTCTCAGATTCTTTACCGCACCGTGCTCCATTGTAAGTTTACCTTCCTTACCACGCTGAAAACTTCATATACCCTCATACATTTTAGATCTTGTTGTCTCGTGAGAAAGGGAAAGGAATACTTAAAATACTCGGTCTACTTTTAGAAGTATATTTTATTTTAATAATTAATCTAACAGATCTTTACACTATTGTTCTTTAAATTAATTTACGTCAAATTTATTTTTCTTGGATCTTTATAGCAAGAAATTTTGCGATATAAAATGTATGTTGGTTATGAATTTATTACGTTTGTTATCTTGTCTATATAAGTAAAAAAAATGCGTAAGATTATGACAATCGGTAAAGTATCTGTCAACGTTGTACAAATCGCGAATCTCCAAACTAAATCGAGAGACAAAGGTCGTAGGCGCTTCGTCGCTCCTCCGCTCAGCCTTGAAAATCTGACGGACTTTTAGAACTATAGCTCCGCCGTCGATTTCTTTGGCATCAAACAAGGCGCTATTGTATCTCGGTGTATTTCTGTTATCGAAGTAAATCCACGTAGTCCCTTTGCTGAGTCGGGGCGCCGCCGCGCGAAATAAGGAACGGGAGCGCTTACACCTCGAGTGGAATTCTCTTCGAGAGCTTTTCTTCGAGCGGAGGGTATATACCGGGGAGGGCCGGCCGTTTCTTCGTCCGAAAGGGATTTGCGAGGACGTCGGAACTAAAAGGGAGGAGCGACAACGCGAGCAACGGCAAGGAGGGGAAAACTGCTCCTCCGAGAGACAAAGACTTCCTTCCCGGCTTGTAGCGTCATCGAGAGCTTTATTTTTTGGAAATGTGTTCGATATTTCGATGATTGCTTCCGTGTCGTCTCCAGTAATTTCGAGTGGTTTCTGCTACTAACATCTCTGACAGGAGAACGATAACGGAATCGAATGGGGCGCTTCCTTTGTCTCTAGAATTTCTAAATCGAAAATGCGCGGTACATACAAGAGACGACCGATGTAATTTATAAAATGTCTACGTGCAGATCGACTTTAGAAATTGCCTCGCCAAATGGCTGAAGAAAAAGTTAAGAATGAAGTCGCAACTTTGGCGTAATGGAGCAAAAAGGGAATATTAAAAAGAAGTATATAGAAGCTTCTTTGTTAATAGTCTCGTTAGGCTACCGGGACCGGGCGGAACTAATCGAGAGTTGATAATTAGTGCTGATTTAATCTCCGTCCTCTCAGGCAAAATTCTGCGCGTGCTCATCGAGGCGGCCCTCTTTGCGCGAGATCCAATTAAAGTTTTATGGAGATTCTCATTGTCGGTCGGCCGAGCGCGCGCGCGGGTTCATAGTAATTAATAACAATTTCCTCGTCGTCGAATCCACCACGTGATGACGCAAGGGCGAACGCGAAGACGAACGGGAGTCTCGTGTCGTGTCTCCTCTTCTCTCCTTTCCTCTCTTCTCTTCTCTCTTCTCACTTTTCTCTCCTCTCACTGAAATATTACCGTCGCCAAAATCACGCTCCCTCAAACTGCGGCTTTTTCTCGGTTATTTTTACAAGCCCACATCGTTATCGCCGTTACGTACGATGAAATATTTTCCCGCCCGATACCGATTAAATAAAAACACGATGACGACGGTAACTGCGAGCGAAAACCGCGCGCAAAGCTTGAGAGCTGGATAGGTCGCTGTACAACGCGAACGCTTGCGCGACTATTGTTCCAGCCGAAAACCGTGGATCGGATACTTCTATTTTTGCGATTTTTCACCGAACGAAAGTGCCGAATTTATCTTGCTCTTGCATATTGTCGGGAATATTTTGTAATTTTTGCACGACGGCGGGTCGAGATAACCGATCGGTTGATTAGCGCAGACGATCGCCTGAGTGAAAGAGCAAAAGCGGACGGATTCTGCCTTCGGCTTTCCCTCGTGCCCTTTTCGCACCGATAAAAACAAAAGGAGAGGGCGATGCACGTGCGGTCGACACGTCCCAGGTGTTCTCGATTATCTCCGATAGGAGAGAGCAACGAGGGCGAGAGGGGTCGCGGGCGAGTCACCTTAAAAGTTGGGCAAATTAGCTTTTACAAATTAAACCCTCCCCGCGGCTCCAACTTTACCGTGGAATTTAAGGGAATCCGTTCGTATATCGATAGACTATAAAACTTCGGCGGATGGAGGAGTGGCCCCGCGCGTCTCCTGAAAAATTTACTGGAAACGATATCCCTTCCATCGGACTCCTCACCCCCGTATCCGTACGTCTTCTTCGCGCAATCCACCGGAGGTTCCCACTGCAAAGAATCCGACGGAGGATGTCCACGCCCGGAATATCTCGTTAAAATTTCAGCGAACCAGAGAAAGAGAGAGAGAGAGAGAGAGAGAGAGAGAGAGAGAGAGAGAGAGAGAGAGAGAGAGAGAGGGGGGGGGAGAGAGAGAGAGAGAGAGAGAGAATGAGCGGCCTTTGGAAAAATCGGTCCTTTTCCTAACGAAAACTGCGAGCGGCTCCTTTTAGTAGCCGACATTAATTAAATCGACAGTCAAGAGCGAGGTAAAATCTCCGTTAATTGAGCGAAAAACAAAAGAGAGTGAGAGAAAGAGGGAGAGAAAGAACGGGATTTCGTTATCTATACTACGCCCTACGCTCGATTATTCGCTCGTGAGATATCGTTAGTCACAGCTCGCAAGAGGGACAGAG
>NW_022639608.1:333867-365870 GCF_010583005.1 Odontomachus brunneus | reverse complement strand
AGAGAGAGAGAGAGAGAGAGAGAGAGAGAGAGAGAGAGAGAGAGAGAGAGAGAGACGTTTTCTCTTTTGAGCGTGAAAATTTTCACGTGTCTAAAATAATGTTTTGTAGCGGAAATATCAGTAATTAATTGTCGTTGTTGACTGAACCTTGACCGACATTTTAAACGATCGGAATCGCTGCGAGAATATAATTTTGCTCGAAAATTTTGGCCGAAGATAATAGTGTGTTCCGAAAATAAAATATATTGGAACTCGTGCTCTCTTCCTATCGCCCTGTGCTACCTCGCGTGCGGGATTCATACAAATAAGAGGCCGCGCGACCTGTTCGCAATTACATCCGGATAATCTGGTTTATTTCAATCAAGATACGAGCACGCCATTATTTTGTGCCCGTCGAACCGATCGATAATCCTGCAATTGTAGTCATGAACGGTCGACTACGCAATCGTGCGGTAATCATAAATTTTATCGAGGACGCGATCGCGTAATCCCTGACGTCGCGAAATCGCGCAACTTGTTGCACGCCGAACGCACACCTCCGCGGATCTCTTCACGCCTTTTTCTAACGTTCCTACAGAAGATGGCCGGTTCTCATTTTCTCGGTGTCTTGTGCCGCCGCGGAGAAGAGAGGAGAAAAAGAGGTGAAGGAGCAGGAAGAGAAGAGGTATCCTCTGAAGCGCCTTCGCGAACGCGTTAAGCGCACGTTTTGCCTCGTCGATGTCAGCCGGAATATCGGGCAAATGGAGTGGATAAGTCTTTAGGCGAGCCAGCGGGCGTAAGGGCAACACACTGGGGATGAGTTTAGATGTTCCTCTTAGATAAGAC
This sequence comes from Odontomachus brunneus, assembly GCF_010583005.1. Taxonomy (NCBI): domain Eukaryota; kingdom Metazoa; phylum Arthropoda; class Insecta; order Hymenoptera; family Formicidae; genus Odontomachus; species Odontomachus brunneus. The sequence continues at coordinate 365,045 of NW_022639608.1, read as the reverse complement.
GGGAATCGTGCTCGATGGTATATGGGATTTCCGGGCCGGGGTAGATCGCCGATATAGATAACGGCGTAATCGGTCCGACATAATTTTGGCCGAGCACCAAAGAGCAGGTGTATGATCAGATTTCCGTGCCCTTGGAACGTATCCGTGAATTCTACATATATAGAATGCCGTCGCGCCCGAGACGTTCTTATGATTAATGCTGGATGCGAGAGGAATCCGAATGTACGAATATATCGTACGATATGCCGGAACGCGCCGTCGCGCGATATTTCCCGACGTGCGAAACGCGTTACGACCGTCGATTTATATTCCGCTTGAAGCGTCGCGGAGCCCGACTCTCCCTCGTATTTGATGAGCGAATTTCCGCGCGAAGTTAACTATTGCGAGTGGATATCGCGTTGAATCGTTGATTCTCGCGAGCGTTTCGCGCAGCTTTTACGAAATTGAACGAGCGATTTTCAATTTTTGTCGCAGGAACGGACACATGCTGACGCATCGAAACAAGAAGCCGTATGAGTGCAAGGCCGAAGGATGTGGCAAGTCTTATTGTGACGCAAGGAGCCTGAGGAGGCACACGGAAAATCATCATGCCGGCAGCAAAGTCAACGAGAGCGTTAGCCCCAGCAGTCCCACGACCGGGCCTCATACGCCTAACACCCCCGGAAGTAATCCTAGCACACCAAGCACGCCTGGTGCCACCACCACGACGAATGGTCACGTGGCCTTGAAGCAGCTCCTCGCCACTGAACCCACGCCAACGCAACAGCAGAAGGTGAGTCTTTATCGTTTGCCTAAAGTCGTTTCACTCGACTGTGCATTCTTTAACCCTTGGAAGCACAATGGTTTCACCGTAAGATCATGTATCAGAACTAAATCATGTGAGTGACCTCGCAACAATATCACCGCTCAGCCTATGATGCACTCTACTTGGTTTTTGTATTACTCGTAGAATTCGCTTCAGTTTGTGCGTTTATCTTGTAAAAACAGGAAAATATAAAAAATTAATTTCAAAAAGAATGACCTCTTGGTTTGTCATTCTAAACATGTGACATTAATATTTTATTAGAATCCAAATTTTGAAAGTCTTGTGCTTCAAAGGGTTAACTCTTGAACGAGTCGAGAATGTCAGTACTGATAACTTTCGAGTCGCAATTTTATGAGTTGTTGGGAGAACACGAAGCAAATTGCAGATTGAGATTAATTAAAGAAAAAATACCAATGCCCAAACACGTGTTTAATTGTGGATATTCTTATTGTTCGGGTCTCTATATTTAAATATTTGAAAAGTATATATTTACATATATAAAAGGTCTATATATATACTCTATGTTAAAAGTTTAGTTAAATAAGAATGTTCAAAACTAGATACGGGAATTAGTACTTTACCTTAATAAAATGCGATACTAATTTATACTTTCGAGTGTGTTTCCCACTCTGGTGCAAGCATTTAGTCGTGTCAAAATTTCAACCTTTCGGTCTCAATATTCCACTCAATGTCTATTTTAATACTCTAAAGCCTACATCAACCTCTATTGAATCTATTTAACCTACTAACTTTGTCAAGGAGTTCTCTCTAGAACTTGCAAGTGGCATTTTATGCGTCTTCTACCATTTAGAGGCATTAAGTAGGATTTCAGTTTCTATATGTATTATACTGCTCCTTCAGGATAGATATTAGAAAGTTCAGGGATCGAAACAGAGCTGAAATTTCGACTCGGTTATTGATATGAGAAATTAAGGTTCTCGATTCCGTTCAAGATACGATTGCGGCCGCTTACGCGTGTAATTTGTAATTACAGTCGCATTTAAGCGTATTATTAAGCTGGCGAGCTTACGGCCAAATTGATTTGTGTCGCGACACGAGATGGAGGGCTTGACCCTCGCGTCCTTATTGTTCCTGCCGATCCAGCGGCTCAACATGCCGCGCTGTATATTTCACGATTGAATTTTCTCGAAATTGGTCTGGAATTGCCGCGGCCGAGATGGGTTTAAGGGCTTACAGAGCGAACCTTTCAAAGAGTTGGTCAGCGCGGGACACGAGGTCCGAAAGACGTAAGAGGATTAGGCGGCTTTTTCGCGATTGCCGGGTATGTCGCACGACCCGTAACTAAAACGCCATTAATTTCTGTATCGCCTTTATCATTCAATTTGTCGACTCTCCGATCTCTTTAGCCGGATTTGCTTCGTTCGTATCGAGTTCTCTCATACAACAGCACGTAATTAAGAGGAAACATACGCGTCGTTGATAGAGAGAAAGAGAGAGAGAGAGAGAGAGAGAGAGAGAGAGAGAAAGAAAGAGAGAGAGAGAAGAAGAAGAGAGTGGGCAGATGAAAGAGAAACAGAGAGGGACTTGAAAATGAAATCTCCGAAATGAAGATGATAATTCCCACTCGCGAAGATCGTTAATTAGAATTTGAATCGGGGTTGTTGAGCGATATGGAGCGGAAAGTTTCGGTCTTTCGAAAGCGCTCCCTCTTCCTTTTATCTCCTCGGTGCGGATTTAATTTTATAGCTTACTAGCTTTCGGTAACTTTCATTAGACCGCAACGCTCTTGTCCACCGAATGTAATGCACGGCGATAACGAACTTCAGATTGCTGTTTCGCCGATTACTACAATTATCTTACACCTCGCGATTAGTTTAACTTCTTTACAGCTCAGATGAACTCGATTTTCGCTGGCAAACTTGAACGTCCCTCTTGAAATTGGTATAATTCGCAAATATGAATTTTGTATATATCGAAATCCTCGCGTTATATAAAAAAAACAATGTTTCGTTAATAAAGAAATTATAATTTCACTAAGCAGGCTTATATATGATATGTCGGAAACTGTTGGCGAAACTCGACTTATCAAAGTTGGAGTTGGACGAAATTCGCAGAGTTAGTTTAACAGCAAAATTTCATCTCAGTTTGTGCTGGAAGCTTTTTCCCACCAGTGAATTATATCCTGCACTACTTGGAATCGTTTGACAGCTGCAGTTTTAGCCCGATTGCCCGGTATTCTGTTCCTCGTTCACTTTCCGATAGCGTTGCTTGGATCGTGCCATGTCAGTCCCTCGCGCGCGGTAAAACGCAGACGCGGTCGTTACGGTATCATGTCCGTAAACGTCACATACGTGTCCGTCGACGTGGCTTTTAAGAGGACCGAAGGAAAGTCGTTAGTCCCAATTCCAAGCGCGACGTGGCCATCGCAATTAAAGGACGCGAAGCGGAAACCTCACGCCGTCAAGAAAGCCTCTCTCTTGCCTCTTCGGCGCTCCTTTTCGTTTCCTCTTTTTGTCTCTTTTTCTCGGCCGTCTTTACTACTTTTCCGCGGATTCAACCGGCACGTAGGTTAGTAGCTCGCTGGCAGGCAGTTTATTGGCTGCGACCCTTGACCACGTAGGGCCGAGGTGGCTGCACCCCGGCGAACCATTGTCGGGCGATAAAAGGGCGCGCGGGAAAACGAACCGTCCGCGAGGAACGAGGAGCCGGTGGGTGCTCCCAAGGTGAGACTACCCTCCGTCTTCTATTGCCTGCTCTCTACCTCACCCTCTCGCTGCTAGCACCCTGTCAGAGCCGGTGGAAATTAGTTCTCGGCCGTAGAGCACGGAATTATTGCCGCTTTCAAAGTCGCTCGCCGCGCTTACATCCAAGAACGGGTGAGAGGAAGAAAGAGAGAGAGAGAGAGAGAGAGAGAGAGAGAGAGAGAGAGAGAGAGAGGGGTGCGAGAAATGGAAGCGCGCGTGTTGTGGAGTACAAGGAGAGAAAGGGGATGAAGAGAACGAGAAAGGGGAAACAAGGAGAGAGAGCTGACTCTGCCGGGATGTATGTAGGTGTGCGCGAATCGTGCGCTTTCGTGTGCGTCCGCTGTGAAGGGTGGGCGGGTGGGTAGTTAAACCGAGACTACGAATCTACGATATTGAGTTAGAAGTAAGGCGGACCGGCCGGCTGAAGTGGGGGCTAATAAAATTTGATGACCGGGAACTTCGTAATGAGAATGAGACGCGGAAAGGAGGTGGAATCGAGAGAGGGTGAGGGCGAGAGAGGGAGATAGACGGAGAAAGAGAGAGAGCGAGACGGAAGCAGTCAGCTATGAAAACTTCTCAGACGTAGCAAGCCCGCGATTTATGATATTTCATCGGACAGCCGCGGAGTCCGGAGAGTAATCTTTTGTAGTCATTAATTTTCTTTCGCTACGTCGTCGTAAGTTGCAGCCAACCTTTGTCGGAAATGGCGCAGCTGCGGATATTTATGAATTTACTCCCGACGCGTGAAATTTAATCAACGCGCGGATGCCACGTTAATTACTCACCGTAGCATTATTGCGTATTGAATCTGCTTACGAATTCTGTTACGTCAATCCACGATCGGCCCGAAATGCCCGTAAATGAACGTACCCTGGAGATCTCGTGCAAATTTTAATCAGTCGAAAGCGGATTCTCGTGTGATCCTATATTGCGGGACATTCAGACAGAAATCTTTGGCCCGTATTAACAGTTGTTATTTGAAATTTGTCCCATGTGAGATATTCAGATCTTTAGAGATAGATTTGTATTTTTCTATTTGAATCATATAATATATGCGACATTACGCTAGCAATTGCAATTCAGCAGAAGAAATTCAAACCTAATTCTAAATCCAAATCCGAGTATCTTACCTGACGCAGGTTTCAAGTAACGACTATTGATGCAGGTCTCAGTTTCCGAGAGAAAAATAGTTTGAGTTAACGTCTCTTAACAATTGTATTTATACATCGCGTTTCGCATATTTTGGTCGGAAATGTGCTCGATAGCACATGCATTCAAAATTAATTTGCACCGATCGACATCGCGCACAATTCGCACGAATGAAACTTTCTCATGATTGGAGAAAACTGAAGCGCAAGAGATATCACTGGCTATCAGTGCTATCATCGACCGCGAAATTATACCAGCCGAAAGATCGGCCATTGTTATGCGCGCGTTTCTTCGCGTCTCCCCGACGGTCTCCTCGGGCTCTCTTGCTCCTCGTTCGAGTCGGTAACTTCGCGTACGTGCCGCGTTTGGGATTCCGCCGAGGACCGGCCATAAACTCGTCAGAGCACAATCGCGCGTGCGAAAGTAGAACCACGAAGCGCGAGAAGTAGGAAAATACGAGAGTAGAGAGCGCGCGTCGCGGACGGGAGAGCGGCAGAGAGGTGAGGTTGGCGGATGAGAGTTTATATGCCGGGACTAGGGGTAGCGAGAGGGGTGAGGGCGAGGAGGGGAGGGGAGAGAAGTGGCTTTCCGACGCGCGAGCAAGCCCGCGATTTTCCCGTCACGTAGAGATGCGAGCTCGGCTAGACGAAGGCGACGAAGACGGAGGGAGACGAGGACGACGACGATCAAATTTGTTCGGGAATTCGAAATCGCTGGGACGGAACGATGGGTTGGGAATAAAGTGTATGCGGCAATCGAGTGTGTTCGCGTCGCGCCCTAGGAACCTTTCAGCGGGTTCGCCGCGAGCGGCAGAAGGGACGTACCGGAGTAGGAAGAGTGATTTGACATCAAAAGGTGTCTACCGGTCGTTCAACCGATCTCGGCTTGCGTGCGCTCGCGCGCGAGAGAGAGAGAGAGAGAGAGAAAGAGAGAAAGAGACCGCCGCGTCTCTGGAAATCACGGTTATCGCCCTGGAAAATCACTGTCTTGCGCTCGGGAGTCCGCGGGCTAAGTCAGAGGGTTGCTAGTTGAATGGCGAGTTTTTCCTGCCAGGTGCGCGGGAGGATGAAGAGGGGGGGAGTAGGAGGCGCGACGAGGCGTTGCATTGTTAAAACCCGTGTCGCACGCGCAAGTCTCGTTGGAAAATCTGGAATGTCCGCGCGTTGTTTTCCACATTGTTGCACGCCGAGACCGTGCTAAATCGAGAGCTGGAGATATCGACGTTCTTCTCCTTTGGACTTGAAGCGACGTAATTTCCGTGACGCGGAATGATGTCGAGACGATGAAAATCCTTGCGCACGCCGATGTCTACATCATTAGCCGCGAGCGGCCGCCGTAATATTTTGAAAAATGTCGAGTTAGACGAAGGGGCATTGATTTATGTTACTCGGCGCGGATATGAAAAATGGAATCCACGCGCAACTAGTCTTGCATAACATGACAAAAATGTCGATTTCGCAAATCCGTTTTATATCATGTTCTTTTATTTTCTCCGCCCGCCCCCGTCCCTTCCCCCTCAAATTGAATGTGTGCGCGCGAAGGCGTTCATCCGTGTATTTGCAGCCAATTACCAAGCACACATCCATCAGCGTGAACGGAATTTCGAGTCGTGTAAATATTTGGCCCACCGCCGGAAATGACGGAATTCGATCTTTGTGATATCATTTTCGCGGATTTCCGGACGGATCCTTGAACGAGCCGCAATTGCGTCAAAGCGTCGCCGATTTTCGCGCCGCTCGGAAACGTTTTCTCGCCAACACACCGTGCGCGCGCGCGCCGCAGTCGTTATTATATATAATACAGCGAAACGTCGGAAAAAGATTTCGTGTAACTGCAGTTAATACACACGTCCGTTGCACCGGCCCAATTCGAGGTTGTTTCGGAAAAACCAATCGGAATTCGCGCTTGTATTCAAAAGCTATTTTTTCACAATACTCTTTGCGATATACACTGCATAGATTTAACATTTTGCGCGAATGTTTCAGCGGGTTATTAAATAACATAACATAAAGCGCTGCATATATTTGGGACAAGTGTTTCTATACGTGAAATATATGAAAAGCTTTTACACACACATTTTTAACACATATTGCAACGTTGGCGCAAAGCTCTTTTCATCGAGCTATTAATTTCATCGAAAATACTGCCACTTTTGGTATCTTTTTATTTTATTTGTTTAATTAACTTTTTTGACGTTTCTGCTTTTGACAAACGCGAGACGTTTGAGTAAATGTACGACAGGCTTATCCGCCTCCTTCGACTCCGTTTTTAGAATCGTTCGCGGTAAGAATTGTGGAATCGTTCCCTCTCGGCGTCGAAAACTGGGTCGAACAACCGAGAGAGAAAGAGAATGGGAGAGAGGGAGAGAGAATGAGAGACCGAATCCCGAAGACTGATTTACGGGCGTCTCCGAATTGATTTATACGACTCCGTGCCGCTGTGCGGTTCCAGCTAATTGCGCGTCGTCCCGGCACAGATATTTCCGACCGAAAACAATTTTGCCGCTGCGACGATATTCAGCTTTAATTACATTATGGAATTTCATATCGCCCAGAACGTATCCGCGACGCGCGAATTCCGGACGGTGTGATTCCGCCGCGCTTTCGCGATTTGCCGCCACCACCGTCTTGCACACGTGTGTTTGACGTTGCTCGACGTTGAGTTGTTAACTCCTCTCGTCGACGCAGCTCACACGTGACGGAACAGAGTCTTTAAGTCGGCGAAAATTCGATATCCCGGCTCGATATCGAATCTCTCTCTCTCTCTCTCTCTCTCTTGTGCTGTGGCGCGAAGCGCACAATTGTTGAAATTCCTGAAATCTACTGGAAAGGATTAGCTTTGAAGGTCGGACAGTCTGACTTGGCCGTTATTAAATTCTTGTTTACAGGTCGGAAGTGAAACACGCCGTGTCCGCGATAATTCGACTTCTATCTTGCGCTTCGAGATCAGTTACGTGCAGCATGTACTGCCTTCTCTCATCTCTCGCTGCGATAACAGCGATTCAAAGCAATTGGTGTTCGTTATGATAAAAGTAATTGTGGGTCGCGCGTTGGCGTAGTTGGTCCGGCGATTGCGAGAAACTCTGTGACATACGTCGTCTCTTTTTCACCGCTATCTTCCTTTCGGTCGGGTAATCTCGTGTTTAACCGGCCTCGCCCCGGAAGTTCAATTTGGGAACGTACGAAGTTTTTAAGATTATTAAGCTCTCACACGCCGGACATTTCGTCCGCGGTGTGCGATATTTATTACACTGTTCTTCCGCTTTTCAAGGTTTTCTGGTAGTTTCATTTGGTTAATCGTTCTATCGGAGGGGTTTCCCCGCACGCACGCCGCGTGTACACTTCGATATTAATTATTATATAATTACTTTGGGCGCCGCGAAGCTTTCCAAATATATTCAGCATATCATTAATAACGTAAAATTAATTATTCCATTAATTGTCATTGACGCTAGTCCCTGAGTAGGAGGTATATAATTATTGTCGTTTATTGATATCATTAATTATTGTGTGCATTAATGTGAAGTGATGTTTGAACGTTTGTATAAAAATTGTGATAACAGGCTGAAAAAAGTTGCGAATGCTGTCGAATGTAGGATCGCCGCGGAGCACAAATTCGTGACCATCTTCTTTATTGTAAATAAAAATAAAACGTGTCGAAATTTATCGTCGCTACCGCGCGTTCGTCCAGGCGACTTTATATCCCGAAAGTGTTTCTCAGTCGCGGAGATCGGACTTTCCGGCCTCTTCTTTGAAAGGTATAATTATGCCTCTCACCGTTCAGCCGTTCTTGCTGATTAATCTCTCGTAATTCCCAGCTTTCTTACGTTTCGCCGTTATTGAATTCCACGTGATTTCCGGACGAAATCGCCCGCCAGTACTTTTTTTGCGAATGTATCGCGCCGCTTCGCTTAGTGCAATCTTAACAGAATTACGAGTGTAATAGTCCTTACTACCGCTTTGGTGCCCCGGCTGACTTATATCGGGGCTCTTTCACTGAATGAAGTTGATACAAATGACCGCCACGCGATCGTTTTTATCGCGCGACGTCTGTGCTGTTCTGTGTGTGCGCTTTCTTAAATTATTAACTCTCTTTGCATTCAGTCCCGTGTGCATCCTCAGTTACCCCGTTATGTATATACATATATATTCAGTCGAATAAATATATTATAAACATCGCTGGCGCCGATAATACGGCTTTTAATTCCTGGGGTACGCGTCCGTCGGGTAATTTTTCTCCGCTTCCTTTCGCAAGGGGGCCACGGTTGGCTGTCTGTGAAAAATAAACGAGCCCGTGCAACTTGGCGCAACGCCGTTCCGAGCCATTAAACTTGCACGCGGTAGCAAGTTTTTCGAGGTTGCGCATGCACTCTCATGCGCGAGGAAAAGAGAGAGAGATCGTTGCACGCTACGGCGATGCACATATACACGCGCATACACACACGTACACAAACACGCGCTCTTGCGAAAGAGAGAGAGAGAAGCACCGTGGTGCCCGTAGGGGCTTTCGATATTCCGGCGCGAGTGCCGCGCGGAAAAAGCCTAAGCACTACCGTTATTGATGACCGTCGTGTCGAACGGACCGCGTTGATTTATCGGCCCGGGGGAAAGAAATATTTCTCCGGGGCGCGCCGGAGAGGGAGGCGGAGATAGGCGACGGAGAACCGCAGGTGATACGCCAAGGCGGAAATTTACGATAATATTTGCCGGGACCGGACGAGCCGCGAAATGAAATTTCCACGGTACCGAGTTACGCAGCGAGCTTTTTTCTCGACCGCGAATTTCACGGTAGTTGCGAGTCGAAAGAAATCGTCCTCTTAGGGGTGGCTCGAAGAGAGATAGAGAAAGCGCAGAGCACGTATCTCTCTGGAAATAAGAAAGAAAAATCGTTTACCTTTCATTCGACTCTTGCGAGATATATTTGAATCCCGCGTAACTCCCCGTAGACCTCTACGAAATATATAATTTAAGAAAAAAATATATATATATATTAATGAAAAAGAGAAGAGTGTGAGTCTGCGAATGTGTTATTCGCGCGTGCTATTTCGCTCCACTAATCGGAAAAAAGCACTGGGTGGTTTATTTCGAATCCATCTGCTCGGTAGGTACACTATATTCCAGCCATGCACTATCATCAGCCATCACAATGTCGAACGATACGATGTAGACGCGCGGACACAATATCCGTAGCTTACGCGCCGCGCTTCCGGCACGTCGCCGTGAGCTACATGTGCATGTGTGCGTGTGTGTGTGTGTGTTCTAACGCCGTGAACAACCATTTCCTACGACACGTGCGCGTAGCTAGGTGTATTTACTCCGGGCCCTTGATGCAGCCCACGGCAGCGTCGGCGACGGTCGGAGAGATCCTCGACGAGAACTTGTTAACCGTCGACGAGCTTAAGCCACTCGAAGGCTTCGCCTTCCAATTTCTCGTATGTCGTCCTCGCCGGCTACGTCTTCGGCTTCGAACTCTTCGTCGTGTTCCGTTCTCGGCACAGAAGCCGCGTCTCGGTATCGTACCGAGTGGTCCTTTGATGCATTTATCGTGAACGGCACGACGACGAGCCGCGCTGCGACCGATGATGCTTCGGCTACCTCGGCTGACTTATGCCTGTAACCTTTCACTGAATTAAGTAGGTACAGGTGGTCGCGGCAGCGCGTTCAGTAGTAACAGATATCGCGTCTCTTGGTCCTGTATGAGCCATTTCAAATGTTTACTCAAGTCTTTTATTTCTGAAAAGATAAAACCACATTTTTTTATAATTGAACAATTTAAATTCCGGTTACCTCCCAAGAGAAATGTACACTGAGAGAAGAAAGATGGTTGTCTAATTAAAATTACAGTTATCTTTGGCTCCAACCATATTTTTGTAGTAAAATGATAGTAGTAATACACATATTCTCATTAACGTTATAGTAGAATTTACTAAAACAACGGTTCTCCAGTCCATAATTTATAGTAATTATTCCTTCATTCGATTATAGTTATAAATATCAGAAATTCTTTCCTCAGTGCGTTTGGGATTAATTCGAGCGATTGACTTATGAAAAATCCTGCACATTTCAGAGAATAGATTTATTTATTTAGACTTTTGCCGTGGGACTTGGCCGTACTTACTTAACGCCCTTCTGAAAATGTTTATATCGATCTTGCACCTTTCCGCAGAGGGGATGAAGGCGTCTCTGGCTTTCGCACGGACGCCGCCCTTTATAAATTTACGTCGAGCGGCCTGATGACGCGCCACGCTTCAAGTAGACGATAAAAAAGTAGCTGACTTGAGCGTCAAAACTTGGAACGTATATACGCGAGAGCGTAGTAAAAGTCCGCGTAATGATATATGGGAGTTGGAGTGTCCGCCACACGGCGTCCCGCCGCGCCGCCGATAGAACGTCCCGATGAAAATTGCATCAGCGAACGATAAAATTCTGTATACCGATGCGAGGGGCTTTTGAGTATCCATCACGGCGCCGCCGTCGGTTAGGTAAAAGTATCTCGACGGAAATTGGATCGTCGCCCGACGATAGCTGGGCGATACTGCGTGTCCAACAAAAATTGTCTTTCGGTCGGCAGGCACTTCCCCTGTTATTCTTCGTTTCGTCGCCGAATAGTTCTCGCTTATCCCGCGCAAGCGGGCATTGCCATGTCGCCATGCGTTCCGTTATCCGTGATCGCGGCGACGTGCAAGAGCGCGGGCTTGTACACGATGTTAATGAATAAACGAAGACAAGAAACGCGATATTTATAGAGAGGTGACTTTAACGATCCCGCGGAATTGGAATAACGTCCGCGTCGTGATAACGTCTCTCTTTCTCACGGTTGTAGCCATTACGTCGAGAGATTTATCATCTTCAATTCCTCTAAATGCGCGTTCCTGGCGCGCACACGAGACATTCCGCCGCACGTAGAATATCATTTCCAAAAATGATGGCTCGCGCTCCCCGAGACTCTCCAGGAAAATTGAATCATATTTTCTTCAGCTCGCTAAACTTCTGAGTCACGTAGTTTCCCTCTGAGTCCTGAGTTTAGGCTTCCTAGCTTCTTCCATCTCGCCTTCGTAGTAACATCGACATTGGCCGACTCGCGAGATACGTTCGCCATAATTGGTCGTCTTAAACGATTGAGCCGTGATACTTCAATTTTCTCAACTTTAGTATGGTTCATGGACGCTTTGGTGTGTAAATATATCATTTGCGAGATTCATAGTGTCATGATCGCCTCGTTGGACTTAATTAAGAAAAGATAAATTACATCGTGGTGAATCCACAGTTCGTGGTCAGTTCAACGACGCAATCTCGATTGTTTTCTAGACCTCTGATTAGCAACAAGCACATAGCTTGCCGTACGTATCAGAGACTCGCAAAAGTTTGTTGGAATTTAGCTATATTTTCTTTATTTATAACAACAAAACAACACATGGCGTATACTCAATTTATTTTCCGTTATTGTCCATTATTTTCTACGGTCTCTGAGGTGATTTTCAAATTCTATACTTATAAAATGTCTCATCTTTTTTTTGTAATCGATGAAATCAATCGTTAGAGTCCAACGAACTTTTGCAAGCACTTGATAAAAATATTGCTAGTAATCGAGTTTTGATGACGACCGATTGCGTTACACGAATTTCTCCCTCGTAGATTTATCAGCGACATGAAGGATTAATAATTTGCAACTCATATCGTGACATGATCATTTTTAGAGTTTCCGTTCTTACGCAGTTATTCATTTTCGAAGCATTTTCGCGATTAGAACAACACGGCGATACCAATCGCGCGTCGACATTTGACAGCCTCTTCGTGGAACAAATTCCAGGATACACTTCATCCTCGCGTTCGTGTTGTCGCGTAGATCATCGTATTTTCTTTCCGAGCCGAAGGCATGATCGTGCGCTCCATGTTTGGTCCAGGATTAGCCGGGGCTTTACACACTCGGTCGCGTATTCATTCTCCCTCTGTTAATCATTCGGCGATCTCGGTTATCAGTGCTGCATCGTGTTCGTACGTACGCTGATCGCGACGCGCGAGTTACAAATCAAAGTCAGCGCACTGGATGGAGACGAGTTGTGCCGATGTCAAACGATGGAAGGACCCGACGTGAACACACAGACCAAGTATGCACCCCGGGGGGCGTACATGCACACATGCGCGACGCGACCCGCGGCGACACGCCGGCGTTCCGTGTTCAAGTGGACTCGGTTGAACGCGTTCATTTGATATACAGCTAATTAGAGATCGAAATCTCGACTCGTCAGAGTGTGCGCTCTCGCTTTGAAACGAGTCACTCTCGGGAACTCGCGTCCGTGAGGGTTTATATCTCGCGTGTGTGTACACGAATGCATCGTAGCACGTCGCGTCGCCAAGTATCGCGCGCTAATGAAGGGCAGAGAGTATTTCGTTCGCAATGAAAGATCGAACTGCGTAGTCGCGAGGAATATTTAAATGACGTCCAGAGTCGGAATTTTTGACTTTTCCTGCTCCATAGGTGCGCTCTCCTTCGACAATCTTACCTTAAGAAAAAAATTTCAAATACATGTAGTAACAACAGTACACATGATTATCAAGAATCAGATATTATATCGAGATAAAATTATTAAGCGTTGAGAAACTAATTTGTCAGATTTGAAGTTGGTCCAAATAAGAAGTTTTATCCCGTTCAAAGGCCAAGGCCGTCCAAGGCTCCTTAAAATTTATTCACGGGCCACTTGGGAGTTGAGGAGCTCTGATCTAGAGAATTTCAAAGGTGACTCGCTGCTCTCGTGGCTTTTGACTTTAAATATTAATCTGTCTCGGTCGATTAAGCTCATTTATCAGCGTCCTAGTCTGTTAACTGAGACGTCGTTTCCGATCCTCGTTTTCGATGACTGTACGCTTGATTTCCGTGCACGCGCGACTATACCGACACGAGAAATCCGATTGAACGCGTCCGATTGATACATGGTTAATTGGAGATCAGAATCTCGGTTTACACGTGGCGGTCTCGTTGGACGCGGTAACAATTAGCAGGTGAATAAAAGCATACTGACGTCTCACATATCGGGATAGGGTATTACGTTGAACGTCGTGAGACTCGCTCTTGACAGAGAGAGAAAGGGGATATATTCAAGGTGCACGTAAAAAATAGAGTTAAAATAAAAATGCGAGCCGCGGTCACGCGCGTGCAAGTGCCATTTAAATTGTAAACTGTTAACAAGCTCGTTCGATCGCTGCTTGTCAATAACAGCCACTTCTGCCCGTCGAAACGCTCCCGAGTACGGAAAGTGAGAACAGTTTTGCCATTTTATTTTTTTTTTTTGAAAGAGAATCTCGATCGACGTGCCCACGCGTTAATAGGTAGTTCACTTTACGCCCCCGTTACACACGTGTAAATGCATTCGCAGCTCTGGCGTAGGAGTGTTCTAAATTAAGTCAGGCTCCTGATAAAAGCATATTCCCAGCGATGACAGTCGCAAATGCATAGCCCACGATCCACTAGATAAGCTTCTTTTGCGCGCTCGCGCGCACACACACACACTCACCTACGCATTTAGTGGGAAGCAGAATCGGATGATTGTGTTCAGTGTTCACCCTTCAACTTGATATACAGCTAATTGGAGATCTGAATCTCGGAGCGTAGATCGCACCCCGGGGCGCTGGAGAGGAACGCGTAGTAGATGTACAAAACGTTCTGCGGCGTCGTGTGCGCGGCAGCGTTTCTCAATGTTGTGTCGAGTCTACATCGGAAATCGTTACACGCCGTTTGAATCTTCGGCGGGGAGTGCACGCGTAAATAAACGGGTAAAATACACGAAGGATCCTTTCATAGGCGCGCGCGCGTTAGAAGGACATTAGCAATCTGAGAAATCGAATTTCGGTTGTATACTTGATACTTGAACACGCGCATCACACTTGGCGAACGCAATAGTTCCTCCCGAATCGCGGTCAACACCGTTGCTGTTGTCAGTTTCGAGTAACTATCGTGAATTGAACGAAAGCCGGTATTGATCGGCGCAACATCGAGTTGAGAGACGCTGATGTATAGCGCGGCGTGCGCTTCTGGATTTGCGTCTACGTGGGAGCGGACACCTGCACTCTCGCGTAAAACACGTCTCCGCGATCCCTTCGACAAAAGACGGCGGGGGTGGGAAATGGAAAGGATCCGCTCTAGCCCGACAAACTATAACTAAACCGCGTATATGTGTGTGTGCGTACTGCTCTATAAATTATATAATATTACCCGCGCTGGATGGCTGGACGCGCCATTTCGATGCCGCGTCTGAGTAATATATTATATTTCTGCTTGTCACACTCTACGACTACGCTCACACACATACACACACCTACGCGCTGCTGTTTCTCCGTGCGGCTGGCACATCACCACTAGCCGTTCTTTTTCCGCGGAATGATCCATAAAGTCCCACGGACTGGAGTAATTTCCCGCCGTGCGACATCCGCGCGGATACTTTATCGTATTTAAATTAGCGCAGGAGACATTTCTCGCCGCTTTATTTAGATCGTCATCTTCCATTATTCTAATTATAATTGGATCATTTTTATACGCGATTTATCTAATTTTGTTTTACCTCCAACTACTACTTATACGTGTATCGAAAAACGAAAATGCTCAAAGAAAAATACATGGCAACTATAAGAGTTTTGTATGTAGAATTAAGGAATATAGTTTATTGAACCGTGTTGTAATTATTGCAACTAAAACTGTAGCGTTAGAAGAACTATATAAAGCATTAGAAAACTATATACAATTTTCATAGCTATATAGCTTTAGTTGCAATGACCACAAAATAATTTATTAAATTGTATTAATTCTACATACAAAACTCGCGTGTCATCTACACAGTTACCACCATCAGCATGTATTTTTACTCTCTCCGAGTGTACTCGGAGAGGAGAGAGTGAAGAAAGTTAAAAACCAAGAAGCTCACACACGATTGTGGGAAAATCGATCGTCCCTGAAATTGATCCCGCTCTCATCTCTCGTATTTTTCATCTTCCACGACGAAATTACGCCGAGCCACGTGCGAGTGCGCGATCCGATCCCATCATACATGCTCGACGTGTTCGCCGAACGAGCTCTCTCTCCTTTTTTTCGCTCGCGAAACGAAGAGACTCGTCTCGTCTCGTCACCGCCAGACTCGTTTCGTACGGCTGCAGTTCGTTAAATCAACGAATCCGCCGGTACAGCGTAACCAAGTTAACGTATACTTTGCCCGTGTTTTATTAAACCGCTATATATGTGTCCTCCCCCGCCTCTCTCCGTGGAGAACAGAGCCACGTGTATCCGCAGTTGTCACTTGGCCGGAGCGGTTGTGTAATCGGCGCGAATATTTCCTTCGATAACAAAGCTCAATCAACTTTAAAGGCACATAACTTGCCCTCGATCTCGCGATTCGAAATTACCGGAATAACTAGGACCGATATTGACCGTCGTCGGTGAGCTCCCTTACGCCGATTGCAAATTACCCGCATCGAAATTTCTCAAGGTTTTCACAGTTGCAGCTTAGATTCTGATTCATAATGCCTAAATTTGTTTCAAAATTGATTATCCTACTACGATACTAATCGGCAATCTCATTTTTATTTCAGCTATTAATATTCAATAGAATATAAAAAAGTAATATGTTTTTAAAACATTTTGAGCATTTTATTGAGTAATAAAATTATTTGGAAAGTCGACACGTTTTATTAAATTCTAATCTGAAACGAAGACTAGAAGAAATATTGGGAAAACTTGTCCCGCTTAGAATCATATGCTTGAAACATCGCACTTCCAACTAGAGTCCACAGTTATTTTGAAAAGTCGGACTGGATCCCAATTAGATCCCAAGAAATCTTTCATATCGCAGGCATACTGTCACGCTCGGAGCTACTACGCTTCGACTTCCCACGCAATAAAATTTCGGGCTATATATTATGCAGATAGAAGGAAAACGCGTCCCCGAGATCTTGATTGCATCGGCTGCGCACACGAGCGAACGAGCGAGATGAGATCGCTACTGCGCTGCCCCGGTGCAACGTTGCTAATTGATTCAGCATTAATCGTGTTCCCGAGTTGAGCAGCGCGCGCGCGGACTAACGCGTCCGCCGTGAATCAGTTTCGCAGTTACGAGTTTCGCTCGCCGTCGGTCCCGATATCGCGGTCGACGATTTTATTATCTACCCGGACCAAGTTGGAAAATCGCGCGGCGCTGCCCCGCGAAAAGAGAAGCAAGGAGGGTCGAAACTTTTCGTCGCGCGCACACTTTTGGTGAAAGAAAATACTCCTCGACTCGGCTCGATTCGACTCCACCGACCGACCGGCGCGATGCGTAACTGGATCGAGACCTTATTGAGTTTTCGTACTTTCGGATTCCGTCGCGGCGAACAACGACGCTGATGCGCGCGGGACCGCAGGCGGCGAATTTGCTTTTCAAATTTCCGTTCTTTCGCTCGCGCGAGAGGCCAACTTCCGCGGCCGCGGATCAATGGGTTTCCGGTTTTAGCATTAGTTTCCGCGTCTTCCCGCGCGCATTGCCTCGAGCACCGATCCTT
The DNA here is from genome assembly GCF_010583005.1 of Odontomachus brunneus. Lineage (NCBI taxonomy): Eukaryota > Metazoa > Arthropoda > Insecta > Hymenoptera > Formicidae > Odontomachus > Odontomachus brunneus. Next base: position 347,865 of record NW_022639608.1, on the reverse strand, counting down.
CCCCCATCCGCGATCGTTTTTACCAGTCTCTCGATGTGACGGATTTGCGAGGGAGCGCGCAATAGAGGAGGAATAGCGGGGTGACTTTTTTGCTACGTGTGTATTTCCGTCGGGAGAGAAGATGGAGGAAACTGTTCGTTAATTAATGAAACGTACACTTGTCCCCTCGTTAAAGCCAACATCGTCCGACCACTCGCTCGGAAGATACAGCCCCGGTGTGCGATCGCGAACTGCGCAATTAATTTATTTTGCATATCTCCAGAGCTCGTCGCGAGCTGATAACCCGTGCATGGCGAGACGCGTCTCTCCCTCTCGTCGCTCTCGTCATATCGACTGGTGGAGACGCGAGTTTCTCGATACGCACCGATCGTCGATCGAAATGGGATTCCGCTTTAATGCCAGCTTCGAATGCCGGCCGGACGATATTGCAATTAGGCTCGTGACAGTCGATCGAATGTCGGTGCCGTCCCGTCGTTGCTGCGTGTACACGCGCGGCACGCCTCGCGAGCCTGATTTAGGCAATTTAGATCGCCACAGCTGCGTGTTCCGCAGACTTCAGCTGTCAGTCGTTGCGCTGATGAAACGGCGAAATCGTCGGCGCGCTCTCTCGATCGGTTTTACCCGCGGGCGATATAAAACGACGAAGACGACGAGGAGGACGCGAGCGAGGGAAAATCCAAGACCGGGAAAACTTTCGTCGAACGAGCTAACGAACGAACTTTCGCCGGGCTACGCCGCACTGTGCTGTGCTGTGCTGTGCTGTATAGTGCAGCCGCAAGATCTCGACGGAGACGACGGGATTCCGTAAGGATTTGTGTAACGACACGACGGCGCGTTGGCACGAAGTCGATAAACCGAGTATTAATTAAACGCATGACGACGACGACGGCATGTTGAAATCGTCGAGCATCATCCCGAAAGCTCGCAGTACTCGTCGAAAGTTCGCAAGATAAACCGATAGGCGAGTCGAGTTATTTCCGATTACGTTGCTCTGATGTTACTCATGCTGGAGTTCTTGGAAAATATTTGACAAGCTCCAACAGGCACCGATACTCTTTTCTCTCTCTCTCTCTCTCTCTCTCTCTCTCTCTCTCTCTCTCTCTCTCTCTCTCTTGACACCGCTTTTTAAACAAGATAAAATAAAGCGTAAGAGCGATTATATCTCACAGCGCCGGCTACTTAATCCTTGTCTAGAAGACGGGTCGGGACATTTTTTCAAACTCCGGAGATAAAAGCGCGATAATTTAGCTGATGTGAAGAAGATGTCGCGATACTAACATTAGCCGAGTCCTCGTCGTTTCCTCCCCGAGAGCTTATCTGCATATTTTCCCCGACATCAAACCGAAACAAAATATCGCTATTGCGAATCTCCGCGTTGCTCTCGCTCCTTAAAGCACCGTAAGATCAGCGAGGCGCGCCGTCACCGCGAAAACTCGCCGGCAAACGAGGAGCGAGGAAAGTTATCTCGAAGTGCGTCGTCTCGGGAGAAAGTGGGAGCTTCTCCTTGTCGTCGTCGTTGTCGTGGTTGAGGAGCGCGAGAAAGAGGGAGAAAGTTTCAGGACTCTGTCTCTCTCTCTCTCTCTTTCTTTCTCCGGCGAAGGTGGAGGATATGGTAGCGAGGGGCTAACTCTCGCGAAGGGAGATCACGCGTCCTTCCGGCTAGAGACGGAAAAACTTTGGAATGAAAATTGACGGCCGGCGACGCAAACATGTGAGCGCGGGGAGATCTTAACACCTGCCTTCGTGCCATAATAAGGCCGCTCCTCGGCCTTAAAGCGGTCGCGGGCCGCCTAAGCGAATTAAAAGTACGAGAGCTCGGTCTTCTTCTTCTCTTCCGCCATTCTACCTCCCGTCTGCCCCGGCCCGTCGCGTCTTCATCGTCGACGGCGGAGCTGGAAAAGTTGCCCAGCTACGTCCGCCGTATTGAAGTTTTTTACATCCGCCGAGATAATCTGGCTTAATTAATTTAATTCCGAGAAGGACGAGAAGGGCTACGACCTTTTCCGCCTTCCTTCCTTTCTATCTACCTACCTACCTACACATCTACCTTATTTTGCCCCTCCTGCCGCTTCGTTATCGTCCCTCTCTCCGTCGAGTTCGCTCTCGCGACTCGACGAATATTTTATTATGCGAAAGCGATTTTACGAGACGGCACGCTGCACGACGTAACGGTCGTATTTAGAGACCTTCGTTTCTCGCAAGAATGCGCGGGAAACGACGTCGAGGTAATTTGGACGATTTACCTTTTCCTGGCTGAGCTTTTGCGCGAGACCGTACATATCGGACCGGGTAATTCACGATAATAGAGATGGATAGAGAGAAGATAGAAAGACAGAGAGGGAAAGAGGGGGAGAGAGAGAGCGACGACGGGCAATCGAAAATTCTTATAATATCTGAAAATAATAATTAATATCGATAACGAGGTGCAATACAACATCCATGCGCGCGTGGATTTTTATTACAGCGCCAAATGGAAATGGGCAATTAAAATTACGTTGAAATCACGGTCGGGTATCGGATATCGATATATCGGGGACCTCGCGTTCTAACGCAATTATTTTATAACACACGGAGAGAGAAAGAGAGAGGAGAGGGAGACTATATATCTTTATTTTTCCTCTTCTCTCTCTATCTATCTCCATCTATCTTTTTATCTATATCCTTGCTTCTCGTCGAGAAAAAGTCTGTAATTTGTTTTGACGGCGTTTCCACTATAATCTCGTGTGTCAATATAGCCTGTATTCCGTCAATACGTCGCGCACATATATATTTCGTTCTCTGTTCGTGCGTGGATATAGTGCATTTTTTCCCTGCGTATTCGTTGATTTATATCTCGAATTTCGTTACATATCGTGTTACTTACATCCTTCCAGCGCCGAAACGAGTTCGTTCTATGCGTATATTTTTTCAGCGTTTTCTTGTTTACATTCTAATTTCCCAGACCAACGCGTGTTTTCCGGGTCGAGCGTATTTTTGCGCTTCTATTTCCCGTTTCGCCGGATCTCGCCTTCGCCATTCTCCAAATATTATTTATTTTTACTTTTTCTTTATTTATTTATTTATGTGTGTATTTATATTATATCGTTTATTATTTCTGAGTTACGATGGTGACGCGGAGGGAAAGAGAAAGGCCATTGGCAAATAAGTTTCGTACTCTGTATATTACGCGTCATGTCGTATTATCGCGGCCCGGCATAGAAGCCCGAGCTGCGAAAAAATTTCTTTCCTTCGGTATACGCGTCCGCATATTTCGCGTTATTGTGCGTGAGTCACATAATATACGGACGGCGGTAACAGGTGTGAAAGGCTCATAAAAGGCATGCTACATAGATCGGCGTGAGAGTGGCTCGTGCGCTAATAAAATATCGATAAGGAAGGACATCTCCCAGGCTTGCGTCGTTCTTTTTATTATTCATTCGCGGAGAGAGAGAAAGCTCGCAATTATATTCTCGATTAATTCGCTTCTCTCTCTCTCTCTCTCTCTCTCTCTCTCTCTCTCTCTCTCTCTATCGGTTCATCAAACATTTATGATGGATGAAGTTTTTAAGCGAGTCTACAACGGACACACGCAGACTATAAATCATGCAGTATCGTGGTATATCATTCTCAGCTCGCACAAAGAGTACGTATTTTTGTGCGTATTTGTCTTTGTTTAAAAGTAAATAAAGGAATGGAGAGGAGAAAGAGAAGAACCGAGGCAAGTAATTTCAACACGAATCTGCTTGTCCCACACACATTCTAACAAAAACGGCGGATTAGAACACGTACGTTCACCAAAGACGTCGGGTGGTTCCGAGCGAAATTATCCCGCGGCGTCTGCCCTCACGGTCGGTAGCTCGAAACTCGGAAATTCCTCGTCGGTTTCGATCGATTCAGCCCTGATTAACGAATCACCCTGCACTCAAGCGTGAAAACCACGCGAAAGGGCCGCATCAGTGTACAAATAACGGTACCCGGCGACGTGGTCTCGTTGTTCCGCGGCGTGAAGAGAAACAGGATTGAAAGTGGGTCGCATGAGGGTGATGATGAACGAGCGGGTCAGGACGCGCGAGGGGTGAAAAATAATGCGATCCTCGCGTGTGAGGATCGCGCGAGGATGTCGAGGACGCTTGTTCGCTCGCTGGCTCGTCGGGCTCGAAGGAAAATCGCACGGAGAAAAAGAGGAGTAGGAGGAGGTCCGGGAAGATCCTGAGAGGATGAGAGTTCCGCGTGGCCTTCTTCTCCTGCGCCCTACCTCCGCTGTGAAGGACGATTTGTCACACAGGCGAATACATGGCGAAGTTTCGTGGACGCGCTCTGGAAAACGGACGGTCGCGCGTGGACTCGCGACTGACAAATGCACGACGCGCTCGCGGCTTGTGGTGAACGCGCGTTTTGTATGCGTACAAATGGCGATCGCCGACACGGGAGACGCGTATGATAAGCATGCCATCGGGGAGTGGGATGATCTGCCGGAGGAAGCTTTCGGCTTCGGTCTCCCAGGAACGTGACAAATACGTTGCATGAGCGCGATACCGGCAGTTTTATCGTGAAAACAACACTTGGATCTCTCTCCCTCTCTTTCCTTTCCTGTTTTTCTTTTTTATCTTTATATATATATATATATATATATATATATATATATATATATATATATATACACATAGACTTGTACTCTCACTACTATATGCCTGAAGGGATTTCACCCCAAGGCTTAATAAACCTATCTATCTTTCTATCTCTCTTTAATTAAGAAAACGTCCGCGAATCTAATCAAGCGAATGCCTGGGGTGTCTTCGAATTTCGCGCAACGACGTTATTACGGCCAAGTCACGGATAACGGGAGTATTTTTAACCGCGCTGTGTTATATGATTCCCTTTTTGTAATTCTTTTTTTTTATTACTATCACGTAAATGATACGAATATCGTAATTTGAGTTATCGAGAGATGGAAAACGTTGAGAAAACGAAACGCAACGGTACGTACGCAAGACGATGATGCGCGGCTGCCTGATGCACATACACGTACAGATGAGCAAAAATATTTACGGTTAGAGTGCATATTTTAATAAATAGCCGCGTCAATTACTGTAATGCTCTTGTGCAATGAGCGTGTTCCTATAATTACGCGAGTAACGCGCCGAATTATTGACACGGGAGCGAACATTTTGCACGAGATACGGGGTAACAAATTGAAGAACCGAATGGCGGGGGCGCGGCCGCGCGGCTGAAAAACACGATACCGGATTAATATCCTGGAACTCATGAATAAAGCGGAAACATTCCCGCATATTATATCGCCGGGCGGTATTGCTTGCGCGGATATTTACAAAATCCGTCGCCCCCGGCATCGACTGTTTGCGAACGCGCTCATTCCGTATTTGCGAGATTCTAACGGCGCTGGCCAAACGATTCGCTAAATATTGACGGAAAATTACAGCCTGTATGCAGCGCAGGGGTAGATACGGGGGAGGTGAGTACCGAGATACTGCGGGTATCCCGAATTCGCGAATTCTGAATTCTCTCGCTTTATCCCCGCGAAACACGAGAAGAACGCGATGGTAGAGAAGGAAACGCTCGTCCGCCATTCGTCCAGGAGACGGCTGTCCGTTGAATTACAACGATGACAAATGTCAGTGTGGGAATTACGAAATGAAGGTTTAATAAGGTATGAGCCGGATCGCGGCCGCTGCCTGGCTGTCCCGCGTTCCCTGCAGTAATTAACAAATCCAATTTTAATCGACGGTTCAATTCGCGCTGCGCGTCCCCGCCCCTTCCTCTCCCCTTCCTCTCCTCCGCTTCCTCCCCTCGCCGGAAACGCACTCGAACGCGAGCGTCGCAGCCGTACATGCAATCGTCATATCAGCAGCGAAAACTGATTAGCGGTTCCCCTCGCGACGCAATTATTTCGCCAAGTCAACGAAATAAGCGCGCAAACGGAATAAATTCCTTTGTACCGTGCGATCCACGCTTTTAGCAGCCGTAACGTCAACTCGGCTGACGACCATCGGAGTCGGCCATCTATTAATCCGCAATTCTAATTTTCAAATTATTAATTATCATCCCGCGCGCATGAATTACGCGTGCTGACCAATGAGCTGTCGGTGGCAAATTAAAGAGGATCAATATTTCACGGCCTCTTTTACGCAGATTTCACACACGAGATTTATATGCTTTTATTTATTTATTATAAATTTATAAATAACGTCTGAATTGAAAACAAAAATAAGAAAGGGAATTATCTCATGTTTCTGAAGACGAAACACAGTGGACAAGCGCGCTTTTTGATTTCCGTTGCAAAAAATTACAAATTTATCCCGACGGACTAATGGTGGTAGCGCGCGCACTCGCGTCGCGAACGCGTCGAGGAAACGCGAAAAAAAGAAAGAACAACTGTAACCCACCACGGGGTTGAGAGAGGCAGAACAATAACTGCGATGTCCGGCTTGTTGGCCCCCGCTGGGAGCGCCCTCCTAATTAAAAATCACGAACGTCCGCGGTCCCTTTGTTACCGCCGCCCGCATTCCGGCGCAAACGGGGGTGAAAAAAAAGAAAAAATCGGTCGGCGCGGCGTGGCATCACGATATCGGCGTGTCTCGTCCCCGAAAATCGCGAATCCGAATTGGAATCCACCGTATCGCCCGTATCCGAAATTCCTGTGCGCATATACGTCAATTCCCGTGCGCGACTCGAGAAGGGCGAATCGGATCGAAAAATTGGCAATAACACTCGAAACGACGCGGGTAAAACGCGCCGCGTGATTGCCGGACCGTAAAACAAAGTGCAACGCGATGCATGCAATGCATGCGAGCATGCAGGTGCGCGGACGTCGATGGCGACTGGTATCTCCGCACCTTTTTACAACTCGCGCTCCCGTCGTATACGAAACAAGCATGCGTAGGAGAGCGCACGCGGGCGCGTCACGTCCGCGTCGCGCAAAATCTCTCGCTCGCTCGCGCTACGCGAAAATATGTCTCGACGTCGGCTGCCTTTTCGTTCTGATCTAGAAAACACGCTAGAGTTCATGTCTCATGTTTTTTATTTGCACAAATTTTAATAAATATTGTCTATTAATAATCATACAATAATCATACAGTAATCGTATAAAGCACAAAAATATTGCATGCACTTTTCTTTTTTAAAAAATAAGTACATCTAAATGTCCCTGCTTTCATTTTTATTGACATTTTTGTTGAAGAATTTGGAAAAATAAAATACAAAATATATCTAATTTTCGTGATATTTAAATATAATATTTCACTTTTCCGGATGATATTTCAAATTCCCGGAGTGCTGGAGAATTAAAGCTTTAATAATAATTATTATTATTAATTGCTTGGTCTCGTGGAGGGAAGTATCTGGAGCAAAGACGAGTTTCTTCTGATTTGTTGACGACACAAATATTTCCACTACCGCGTCGCGATACGGCCTGTACACACACACACACACACACGCGCGCGCGCACGTTCGACGCATGTTCGATGCGCATGTACACAGCGGGCGCTTTAACGGGCCACACAAAGACGGATTAACCCACGCGGGCCACCCTGGGCGGGCGTCACGCGCACGTGTGCGCGTAATTGTAGTCGCAGGTCGCTTGACGGATACACACATCGTAGGCGCGATATATTTACGGTTTATTGCGGCGCGTTTACGGGCCGAATTATAGTCGGCGCCCGTTTTAATGGATGTCGAGATTGCGGCGTCACGGCGCGCTCGTAATTTCACATCGGCCCGGTAAATTATTAAATTCGATCGGTTTAACTATTGTCGCGGACGCAGGCCCGGCTCGTCGACGCTAAGGCTACGTTATGCTCTATTAAGGCCTGATCGATTATGGTTTGCGGCCGCGCTCGCGACCGATCACGACCGGACTAGATCCGCCGACTGCGGTTAAATTCGATCGAACGGCACAATCACGCCTTCGGCTCTTCAACATAAACGATGTATTGACCCATATCGGCCTTGTACTTCACAAGGAGGCCAGATAAACAAGAATTTCCGCGGTAATCAGATATTGAAGTAATTTGATAGTTTAATAATTTAATAATACAACGGGGAGTTTAATAATTTAATAGTAAGTCGAACTCAGTACGAAAGGCTCGAAATAACACGTCGATGAGAAGTACTGATTTAACAGTATATCAGCGATTGTACGTATACGTGCGCGAGCAGTTTTACGAGAAAAGACGATTTAAACGCATGTTATATCTCTTTCTGTTCACAGAGTGTTACGTCTCCGGGTGCCAGCAACGATGGTCTCACTAAGCAGCAGCTGGAGCTCATACAGCAGATCATGCAGCAAACTCAACAACAGCAGCAGCAGCAACAACAACAACAACAACAACAACAACAATCTACCGTGCAGCAGCAGCAGCAACAGCAACCGCAACAACAACGAACCGGCGCCACGGTAGCGGTAACCTCGCAGTTGCAAAAGACACAAAAGCCGTCCGTCAAATCCATCGCGTCGCCCGGCACCACTATTTCCAACAGTTCGGGAAACGGGAATGCGGCCAACAATGCGAGATCGAGCCCCAAGCCGAAGGTTTGGAATCACTCACAAGTAAGTGCGACACATACAGAAAAATCACGCAAGCATATCACGCAATTTTCTGCGCCATCGAACCAAAGTCGAGCGGCGAGCGACGATTCCATTGATTTATTCAAGATGGAATAAATATCGCGCGATTTTAGACACCGTTTGCGTGTCAACACACATCTTTCTTTCCTTTTTGACGCCGATATTGCATGAGACAAGAAATTGAACTAATCGATTGTATCGCTCGGAAAAAAATTCGCGTCGATGAACAAGCTACGATTCGCGTAGCTACTCGACTCGCTATATACGATTCGTCCGAGGGAAGTGCACGACCACCGCGAATTCGTGCACGTCCCATATGACTTTATTACGTGCCGCATAGCAAACCGAGATAGCAAGCCAAGAGCAATAAGCCCAGAGCACCTCCAGACTGCTTTCTGCTGAAAGGGCCCTTCTTCCGCATTAGGCAGCGGAAGTATTACCAAGGATCCCGTGTACACGGCTCGTTGGAACTCGCCGTGGTAATCTTTTGTGCGGCGAATACACCGCAAATCGTATTACGTATCGCGGCCGGGACCCGTCGCTCGTAATCCCGCGCCTGTCGACGAGACCGTTCGTCGAATATTATACGCGGGAACGCGAAACAGCGAGATACGGCGCGCGCGTGACTCTTTGTGCGATATCCCGTTCTGTTCGTTCATTCTCGAGCCGAAGACGAGCGAGACCTGGGCGAGAACGATGATGAGGTCATCGTCGTTGTCGTCATCGATATTATTCCGTTTACAGACCGGCTGCTCGGTTATCGTGACTGTTGTAAATTAAAAAGAGATCCGACGACGGGAAAACCGTCGAGTAATGTGCTTGAAAAGACGGCAAATGATAAGTCCCCAATGCGCTTCCGGGGGATTTACATTATTGGGGAAGGATTCAACTGCTTTAAATATGCTTAAAATAAAGTTCCGCTCAAATCGCGTCTGAACCATTTGGGACATTGCGCCATTAATTTTTCAAGACTTCTCGACGCCGTCCTGTGAATGCAGCTGCGTATTATCTCCTGCAATTTTGGGTGAGATGAGAAGAATTTCTTTCCTTTTTTTGGGAGGGGATTTCAAGTTACATGTGAAAAATGATCTCTATAGCGATTTTAGAAATCGCGATGCACGTTCCCGCTAGCGGTATCGAACCGATCACCCTGCACTCTCGCGGGGTGAGTCCCTGCGCGGCATTAAAATAGCGGTCAAGCCGGTCCCGAAGTGAGTCCTCGAAACCGTCCAGGACGAAACATTGGGGGGCGATTAAATCCACCGTCGAGGACCATGTAACGCGCTTTAACCCATCCACGTTGGATTACACGCCACTCGTTTGATAAAATCGCGCGAATCGCTAATTGGTCGACGTCGCTTCCCTTTATATCCCTTGTCCTTCCGGCCGTCCGAATCAGAAGGCGATCAGAAGGGTGACGGCATCGTGAAAAGAACCTTTGAGCGGGTCCTTTCACGGTTCAGCGCATCGAACGCTGCGCGAAGGATTTTCTTCCGTCGCCCTCCTCGTCGTCTTTCTCCTCGCGCGTCGTCCTCCTCCTCGACCTTCTCCTCGTCCGTCGTAGAAAGGCGCGTGATTAGCGTGGAGGATCGTAACCGGAAGTCCAGTCGAATATCCCGTCCAATTTTTACCCAGCATCGTCTTTTCCTCTCTCTATCTGTCTATTTCTTCCTTTCGTACAATCTTTCATGAAGATCTTTCGCGTATTTGAATATTTCGTATCGATTTATATATTAACGATAAATTAATGGGATATTTTAAGTTAAAAAATTATAATTTCTTATTATATTTTCGCCACTTGTTTCGTCTCGTTTCTAGGCGAAACTAGAAAAATGGTTCCCTCTGCGTCGCATTATTATTATTTTTCCAAGAGCAATCATATTTTTAATTTAAATCAGTATCGCCTTCAACAATCCTGTCGAGCCCAGCGAACACGCGTGTTACTCGTACGGTATTACTGATCATGTAGCTGAGAAAAAGACATTGGCGAAGGGTATACGTAATCTCCTTCCTCGGCTTGTACTGTCGAGTGTTTGTATGAGGCGAGCAGTTGTAGCCTGCTCTATCAAGTGTTGATACAAGGGATATTAATTGGCGAGCCTTTGTATGCATCAAGTGTTGGTATAAGGAGCTCGCTCACTCTCTCCACGTACAAACATATCAACTCGCGTATGTCCGACGCGTCGGCCACATCGGTCCGGTAACAGTGACTGAACGCAAACTCCAACTGTAAAACACTCGTTATCCTTATTGAATCGCGCATAAAAGGCGATCGCGTCTATACTTTGCCAGTGATTTCCAACAGCGCGTTTCTGCTCGGTGTATAATTCGTGAGAACGTGCGAAACGCAAATACACACGAGATCGTCTCATCGTATCGTAAGAGCAAATCGATCTAAATATCCCAGTCGAAATTTCAACTCTACTTTCGACCTGAACCTTCTAGAATCTGTATATCTGTATAGATCAGTGTATGCTTGATACATATGGAAATTGAAGTCTTACTTAGGTTACTGTAAGTGGCAGCAAACACATAAAATATCATTTGCAGGTTTCAAACTCGGTAAAGCTAGTACGTTCAATAAAATTAAAGGATATTGATTCAGGCGCCAGAGGATCAATGAAGTTAAGGCCACAATATTCCGTTAAACGGAATATTGTGGCCAAAAATTCAAAACTTGTGGCCAAAGGATCAAAACTTCAACTCGGATAACTAGCGACGTTTCGCCGCTAAGACAGCGATAATAATCATCGCGCGATTGCTTCATTAATAATCGAATTAGGCCATTGGTAACTAGAGAGCCGATTGATTAATAACTACGCGCTAGCTAATGACTGTAGCACGGCACGCTCCGGCTGAACCATCGGCTGTAATTACGTTTATCGGTCGTTTGCAATCGCATCGATCGCACAGAGCGCGGCCGACGCAAGAAAACGTACGCGCAGTCCATCATCGAAGATTCTGGACGGGCCCGGCTGTATTTCAGCGCGTTTTTCCGCGGCGGGACCCGTCGGCCTCCGAACCATCGGTGGTATTCTCCGCCACCTAACTTCATTACGTTAATGGCATAATAACCATTGCGGACGGCCCGAAGAGCTTATGCGCCGGAACGTCGATGTCCCTAAACACAGCAAGAAGCGAGCGCGTAGTAAAATCGATCCGATCTCCATTAATATGTATGAGGCCTTCGCCAATGGACGGAAGGGCTGAAGGGGATAGCTGGGAAATGGAAGAGAGGAATGGGTCGAAGGGGGAAGTGAAGCGAGGATTCGTACTCTTCTTGCCCATCCCGCCCCCGTCGTCGCATTGCCGAACTGCTGCACGGCGGCGATCGCGAAATGCTCTCGGAAACCGTCGTAATTGCTTAGGAACTCGAGGACGAACGGATTCTTCGGGATCTACGCCGATGAGGGTGGAGGGATCTCGCGTGTAAAGCGAACTCGGCAAACTCGATTTAATTGCGATCCCTTACACTATCGTTATGGCGGCGAGCTTTGGCATTGTTCGCCCCTACAATGAGAACACGTGCATACTGAATCGCGACTTGGGATATACTTGAACTCCATTAGTGTGCGATGCGATTACGGCTTTCGATTTTATCAACCATGAGTCGAAGAATTCGCATACACTGTGGCTGACGCATAGAACTGACGGTGATGCAGAGTGCACTTAGTGTATGAATACATGCTACATACTTGCTACATAGAATATTATAATTTTTTTTTGTATAAATTACTTTCAAATCTAGGAAAATCAAGTCTAGGAAAATATATTATAGGAAGCAGACTGCTATCTTGCTAAGGAACGTAGTACATTTCGCATAGAATATTATAGTTTTTTTTGTATAAATTATTTTTAAATAGTCCAAGAAAATAGACTACTAGGAAGCAAACTACTATCTTGCTAAGGAACGTAGTATATTTCGCTACAAACACAACAGATTTCATTGAAAACATAGCAAGTGTTTCAATATTACATTTCAGTTTTTAAAATTAAAGTGGCACATGTGAAATGAAAGGATAGTGAATTATTGCAAAATATCGACTTGTTTTTCAGTGACAAGGTCGTGTAATAATTTTTACTATAAAGTTCTCTCTTCGTGTACGATATATTACTTTGAAAGAAACAGAAATATCTCTTGTAAGAAATAATAGACATTCGCTGGGTACTAATAGCATCTATTTATGATGTCATCTATATATATATATATATATATATATATTTTTTTTTTTTTTTTTTTTTACACTAAGAAAATATACTTGTCAGACAAGAAAATATATATTTTCTTCAAATCTTAGTTTTTCATGAAAGTGTTTATTATATTTAAATAAAAAAGTTAGATTTCAATGAATATGTTATTAGTACTCCGAATAAATATTTTTTATCGTTTAGATATTCCTTCTTTCTGCGCGCGTAGATTTCAAACTGATATATTGATATATTTTTCTTGTTAATATATTCTTCAGTGTACACTTTTTATCGCAAATTTTCTATTGCAATCCATCCCACGAGATACGGGATTCGTTTCAGGATTAATGAGAGCGCAATTGATCGTTAATAACGCGCCGATTAGCACAGCAATTCACACGATGGAGCACCCCGTGAAAAAAGATCCCCCAGCGAAGAGTCGTCCGCACACGTCTCCTTTTACGTAGCGCATTTATCTATCATTAAAGATCATCAAAGCTACAGGACAGCGCTCACGTGGAAAATACATCGTTAAATTATACTTAGTCTCATGTCACACCGATAACATCGTGACCATTATCCGCCCGCTTTATGTCGTGTCTCGCGAATATCCGCGTATTTTCGCGCATATTTACGATCCGCCTCGCTCGCTCTGTCTCTCTCTCTCTCTCTCTCTCTAAACAGTCCGCAATGTCGCGAACGCAACAACGCACGGACGTCGGCGCGAGGATTCGCGCATCGAGAACATGCGGAATTCCGGTCGTTATTATGTAATCTTATGCTCGTCTTGCGCGGCGCGAGAGACGTGTCCTTTTATTATACGCGCGCGCGTTCGCCTAGGAGGAAGAAAGGCAGTAAACGTAGTTACAACCACCCCCGCAGTAGCTTCGCCGCAAATCATATCCCGACCTCTGGCACGGTTATTACATTGCTAATAGACACATCCAGCCAGCGTCGCTCTCGCGGATCTCGGCTCCGCATTATACGAATATCGATGACAAGTCGCCGAATGCGTGTTCGCGAGTACATGATACATTTAAATGCGCCGTCCGCGTCGCTCGCATTCCGAACACGTACGCAATACGCTAAAAGCCGCGGTACATCGCACCGTCGCGCCGCTGAGTGGCGAAGTCGTGTAAAAATATTATTGCGACTGCCGTGGTTGGCATACGAAACGACGCGAAATACACGATAATCCGATTATATTTAGCTTCCTTACGCCTGTCTCTCTCCTTCTCTCTCTCTCT
>NW_022639608.1:333063-333525 GCF_010583005.1 Odontomachus brunneus | reverse complement strand
CTCTCTCTCTCTCTCTCTCTCTCTCTCTCTCTCTCTCTCTCTCTCTCTCTCTCTCTCTCTCTCTGTCTCTTTGTCTCTATCTCTGACTCTCTTATGTCATGAACATGTCCGTTGCAACGACAGTAAATTCACCTATATGTTCCACCGACGCATCCGGAAGCGCCCTGAAATTTCGCGCCCGCCCGCCCACGTGCGTCTTGTCGTAAACACGCGATTATCTTGGATTTATATATTTCGACGCGCGCTACGTCTCTCGACCAAGAGACGTCACGCGTGAAAACGTGCGCCGGGAATTTCGGCCGCATGAAACCGGGAGAAGGTTCTTAGTCATCTTCTGGCAACGGATTCTCAAGCCGCGAATAGTGCACTCCCGTGTACAACCGCTTTGGCATAGTGCACATGTGAGAGAGAGAGAGAGAGAGAGAGAGAGAGAGAGAGAGAGAGAGAGAGAGAGAGAGAGAG
>NW_022639608.1:332314-333012 GCF_010583005.1 Odontomachus brunneus | reverse complement strand
GAGAGAGAGAGAGAGAGAGAGAGAGAGAGAGAGAGAGAGAGAGAGAGAAGCGTACGTGTCATGTCGTGTTACGTTACAGAATTGCGCCGACGCAGCAACCGCATCAGGATCTCGTTTTATGAATATCTATTTTACTATGTTTCAGCGCGGGATAATTTCCGTCGCGTTCAGAGGGTGAATAGCGACCTAACCGCTATGCACTGACTATTAATTTGTAATTGGATACATTTTATGACGACAAAAAGAAATTGAAATCACCGGGAAATCGTCGGAACTGTAATTAATTGCGCTGCCGCGCAAAATTTCGCGTATTGAACGTCGCGAAATTAAAGTAATCCGCACATGTAGGTCCAGTCATTAATTTCATTTCTACATTTTATAATTGCCTGATATGATACATTGTTTTATGATTAATTGGGTCTTTAATTCCTATCGTGCTATTTTTATTATTCCTCATCGTATTTTTTACCGTTGTAATCAAAGAACCATCGATATGAAGCAACGAACTAAGGGGTAAACCAGGAGCTCGTCAACTGCGGCGTTTTTCAAGCTATGTCGCAGTAAACGCGATGTTGCTCGAACGCGACATATCCTGTGCGATATCAAACCGGTACGACGTCATAACTGTATAACTGCTGGGTTATAACCCTTGGCAGCCTCTCTCTCTCTCTCTCTCTCTCTCTCTCTCTCTCTCTCTC